>NW_027186546.1:10042154-10059792 GCF_028583685.1 Petaurus breviceps papuanus | reverse complement strand
GGAAGGAAGGAAGGAAGGAAGGAAGGAAGGAAGGAAGGAAGGAAGGAAGGAAGGAAGGAAGGGAAAAAAAGCATTTTCAATTGCTCATTACATGAAAAAAAAACCTTATGATACAAATACAAAAACAAAGACAGCTAGTTCCTCAAGGTATTTATACTCATATTATTCTCTATATAAGACACATAGGGAAATGGTAACCAGAGAGAATATTTTGATTTGGAGAGTTAAAGCACTGTTGAATGGAAACACAGGGGAGTAAATAAACATACTATATGTATGTCATGACATAGTTAATTAATTTGATTATGAAATTGGAGCAGCTTACCATTGGTAGAATGAATACTGGACACACTCTAAGGGTAGATTTTAAAAAGCTAGTTTGCCACCTCTCAAGTCAGTCATGGCAGAAAATGACTCCAGGGAGTGTAAACCTGTTTAGAAGAAGGTCAGCCATGGAGGAAAACTCCAGTTCTCCTTGTATCTCTAACAGAAAGTAACAATGGGCGAATGGCTTTCTCTTCCCATTTTCCCTCTCTATCAGCTATGGCAGTAGAGCTATTAACCCCACAGGAGGGACTATACCCCAAGTCAACAGGTCAAGAAAGTTAAGAAATCAGTCAGTCAAGGCAGCTCCAAAGATGATGAGCTCTGGAGGAAAAAAGGCAAGAGATCCAAATATAGATTTAAGAGAAAATGAGCTCCAGCAGCTTGGAGTTCAACTATGGAGAGGAACAGGAAGCCCAGTTGAGATACTTGCCATGCAAAGATACAGTGCCCAGGGAGGAGGAGTGTGAGGACACTATGAGGACAGGGAAGACAACGGAATCCTGTAGCACTGTTAGTATGAATTGCCTTGGACACGCATTCTTTGTGTATATTTCTCTACTACTGTACTCTTGGTATGCATGCCCTCTTCCCTGATGCTGCATACACTTCTGGAAGACTGCACCTCAGGTTTATGAGAGGACTTTTTGTAGCTCCTCTTCTCAAGATACCATCTTAGCCTAGTTTCTTATTGTTGTTCAGTCATTTTCAGTCATGTCTGGCTCTTCAGACATTTTGGTTTTTCTTGGCAAACATACTGAATGGGTTTGCTATTTCCTTCTCTAACTTATTTTATAGATGAGGAAACCAAGGCAAACAGGGTTAAGTGAGTTGCCCAGGATCACACAGCTAGAAAGTATCTGAGGTCACACTTCAACTGAGGTCTTTCTGACTCCAGGCTTGTATTTGGACACACTCTAAGGGTAGAGTAGTCTACTGTACCACTTAGCTACATTTCTTAGTCTAGTAGTTAATGGCTTTATGCTTCTAGAACTAACATGGGATAAAAGGTAAAAGTCTGACAAGCAGATCTAGTTACTTCTTGTTTGACCCCATTTCACATGAGCATCTTCGTTTGGTCCCAACTATCCTCTTCAGGCATGACTTTTTCTCTAGTTGCTGCCCTCAATTCTCCCCAAGGGAAATGTTTTCCTTAAAACTGCTGGGATAGAACAATGGGAAAATCAAAGAATTCTAAGCAACGGCCTCTGAAAAGCTAACTCCAGATCTACACCATGCACACACCCCAATAGGAGTGCTAGCCTCAGTTTCCTTTGTGAAGTGCAATCTCTATCCAAGGGTTCCCTGCTTTGAGGAGGCTGTTTAAATCAATAGCTTCTCTTTTGTTCATCTTGAGCCCTCTGTCTGGTAGTCTCAGCAATTAGACAGAGAATCTATCTCTGTCCCTCTGGTGAATACATATCACAGTATAAAATCTGATAGTCCCTTCTCCTATGTGCTTCATCATCCATTTGTCTCTCCCTCCCTTCCCCCACCTCACACTCACTTCATTAAACCCCCCAAAATACACATGAGAAATCAGTTCTGAAATGAATGATGATGGGATCTTAGAGAAATCAGTTCCTTCAAAAAATAAAACAAATGGTGAGATAGAAAGCAAAACAAACTCTTAAAGAGATAAAAACTAGGGCTGTAGCTCAGCATTCTCCCAAGAGATTGTAAGAATGAAAGTGAAGCCCAGACCAGTTTTGTTTGCAGCAGCAGCAGGGACAGCTACAAGCACTTGACATCTGCTTGACAGTTCAGCTAGAGTGTTTTCATAGTGGCTTTTTCTCTCTTACCAGTTCATTTATGGTCATAGGCAACAATAACTACAACTATAATTATGGTAGCCTGGGGCAGCCCCATCTTGCCACACTAAAGAGGGTCTTTGGTCTTCTCTAACTAAAGGGGGTCTCTGATCTTCTCTAACTTTCTCACAGCATTGCCTTTATCAAGCTTCTTTTAGGGAATGAAAAGGACTAAGTCTTTCCAGAGCTCCTGATATCCACCCCTCAGCATGCTTCCACATCTCTCAACTCTAGGAAGACACCAGCTCTCCCCTATTTTAGGATGAGGGGAGAAAAAGACTACTTTAGGCAATCAAAGGCCCCAGAGGCTTCAGTAACTATTGGGAGATTGATGTCAGCAGACACTGATCTCTGATGTCCCTTTGCATTAGTAAATGTCATCGTTTTAACTAATTGTGTCTGTTTGCTGAACATTAAAGGTGAATACACTGATGGACATTTGTGAGCTATGGTTTTAGTAGTGTGTATTTATGGCATACCTTTGAACCCTGAGGAGCAGTTTACTCCCCTCAGGATCCAATCTACACTATTACTGGAGAGTCAGTCCCAGAGAAGATTCTTTGATATTTTTTTTTAATTTGCATTGTTATCTTTTGGGTTTGCATCACTTACATTTCCCAACATATCATTTTCCCTTTCCAATCTAAAGATACATAAAAAAGAATAAGAAAACAAAAGAAAAAATACCGTTCTGCAAAACTAACACTTCAGGGGTGGCCAGGTAGCACAGCAAGTGAGAGCACTGGCCCCAGAGTCGGGATGACCTGGGATCAAATCTGGGCTCAGACACTTAGCACCCACCCAGAAACACAGAAACACCTGGCCATGTAACCTTGAGCAAGTTACTTAACCCCAATTGCTTAAAAAAAAAAAACCTAACACTTCAACTGAATCTATTTTTAATATCACATACCCATAGATCCCCACTTCTGAAAAAAAAAGAGCAGGGGGTGGTGGTGGAAAATAAATCTTCTTTGGAGCCATGATTGGTTATAATTTTTGCCCAGCATTCAGTTTTGTTATACTTGTTGCTGTTGTTCATGTCTGATGTCATCATTAACTTACTTAATAAATTCCAGTGGCCCTCTATTAACTCAAGGAGTAAATATAATCTTCTCTTTTTTACCCTTTGAACTAGAATACAATCAAACTTTTCAGTTTCATTATATCTTACTTTTTACTTACATCTTACTCATTTGATTTTTCCATTTATCTCAAGTTTCTCTCTCTCTTCTTTTAAAAACTAGAGGGAAAAATCATTTACATGCCCATTGGTAAGGATTGTACTAGTTGGCAACCAAAGTCCCTTCCAACTCTGAAATTCTGTGATTCAGTCATATACATTTGCTTTGATACTATGACATTTTAAAGTATCTGTCATATTATCAGCCTAAGTGCTCCTTCCATGCCTTCTCATCCTATGTAATTCTTTTCCATATTTCACCATAAATTCTCCATAAATTTTTTATCCAATGAGATACTCTTTCCTTTTATTTTTAATTATATTAGTGTTAACACTGTAGCAACTCAGTAGGTCAACTTCTTTCCTCCAATTCTTTCTATGTTATTCGCCCACCTTCTTTTCTAGTCATGTAATAGTTGTTCAATTTCTTGCATCTGCATAATTGTTGTTAACATGTTGCAATATATTTACACTCAACATGCATCTTTCTATTACAAGAGAATATTTTTAATGAAATATATGGCCTTCTACCTCAGGAGGTCATTTGGAATCAGTCAAAATACAGGACAATTTCCTAAACCTAACGTGGCTTGACTTCTTCCTGAACTAAGGCAATTCTAGAACCAGGTTATTATTCATTTGTTGGCCATGCCCAAAGTACATATATTACTATTATTTTGTTAATAAAATGAACTATTCAACCAATTTTAAAATCTGGGCAATGTATATTTGTAATACACTTTGGTTTTCCACCTCGGCTAGATAGAGGAGTTTCTTTCATGTTAATTCATATCAATTTTGCTTAGAGTCTTGTGATGTAAAAGGATGAAGTATAATTTGTATGCTGTTATTACCTAACCAGAACCCTATGAGTGCCTCACTCACAATAGGAAATCTTTTATTTTTCTTTCAGATCTTTACACAGGACATTTTAAGTGGCACTGGTAATTATATTTGGGAAAATTATGTGTATGTGTAATATGCATATATATTATTTAACTCTATAGATAGGCAGATAAATTGTACTATTGACATATATTGTCATAGAAAATCCATAATACATAAGTAAGTATAAAGTTTTTCTATTAAAAATCATGAAATAGCCCTTACATGATATTCCCCATTAAAAAAAACAACTTAATCTAAGCAATAATGATGATAATGATGGTGATATGAAGATCATCAAAAATGAACATTTTTTAAAATTATGGTCTGTTTCAATGACTATTTTCTTTATATTAAAGTTTTTAATGATATTCCATGATGGCCTCAAGGCTAGAAAATCCTTTTTCTTCTGATCATGTCTCTTTTCCAAAGGAAATAAATAACATTCATTTGATGTCACTAAATGTGGAAGGTGCATATTTATTTCTGCCTTTTGAAAAAAAATTCAGTGGAATGAATTTTTTTAGCTTTATTTGGAGTTGTAAACTAAATAGATATGTATAGTTGTTTTTAAGCTGCAGTATAAAATGTGAATTTTATGAATGTTTATTATAATCCCAGTTATAATAATTAACAAGCATAACAAAAAGAGAGGTGATAAAGATATAAATGTTGGCTTTTCAATTTATATAATAATCCTGCCTTCATGGGAGAAGTAAATGCACTTAAAGAAATTACATTCATTTCAATACATTTTGCACAAGTACAAGTTAGAAAACAGATCTACGGATTGGACAGCAATAATATCCTTCACCCATGATTAGATCTGTACCAAATGTAAATTAATCATATTTCCATAAGAGATATCATGGTCTAGTGGATAGTCTGCCAGACTGAGAGCTCTAAAGACTTAGTTTCAAATATTGCCTTTGACCCATGATGTCTATCTGACCTTTGGCAAGCCACTTAACCTCTCAATGCTCTAAACCGAAGATGTCAAACACACAACATTCCCAAATGTGACCCAAACCAGATTAAAAGGTAAGCAGGAACTATTCAATAAGACAAATAACAATACAATAAAACATAGATAATACATTTTAAAACAAAGTCAATATCTGGTAAAGATCCTCACACACAGATTAATGCCTCTGTTTCTATTTACATTTGACATCACTGCTTTAAACAACTCTCTAAGTCTAGAAGCTGCAGAGAAGGTCTTACCTACTTTTATATGGGAGTATCCTCCCCTAATTGTTCCTCACATGAATCACAGGTCCAGACCCTGTTCTATATTCACATATATCTGGGTAGGTAATAATACAGGTTTGGATAATGTCCTCTTTCCTGCCCTGTCCTCAGATATGCCTTACACTGTTGCCTAAACAAAGTGTGAAATTTCCAGTGTAAGATTAATTTTTTGCTTAGATGTCTCCTGGATGTTTTGTTCTGTTGTTGATCATATTCACAGATAGGGAGTCCCAGTACAAATGAATAGATATGTGAGATTCAATTTCACAAATATCTATTAAATTCTAGGAATACAAAAACAAAAATAAAGTTATTTCTGACCTCAAGATGTATATTCCACTGGACAGATATAATGGGCTGCTCTTTATCCTTCATTTTCAAAGAGGATCAATGACATCAGCATCTGATATTTTGATTTGTATAGGAATTGGATTTAAGTGAGGCAGAGTTGCACTAAACCATCAGTCTCGCTCTCTCTTCCAGAGACATCAAAGTCCAGTAACAGGACAAAAGTCAAGATGTCTGGTTGTGGCCTGGGACATAGCAGATGATCTTGGCATCGTCTATGTCTAATCAAGCTCTAAGGGCTCTACAGCACTTGCTTCAGCTGTCTTCATAGCCTTTGGAACAAATTGTTCTCATCTGCCCATTCTACCAGGGAAAGGATTCACAGGCTTGGGGTAGACAACCTCTTAACTTATCAACAGATTTGAGAACTGTCGGTTACCCTCAACCTGGGTTAGCCTGTCTGCTGTAAAGGTTTTACTGGGGTGTAGGGTGCTAGAGCTTCTCAGTGCCACAGGTGAGAGCTGAGTGCCAGGGGGACACCAAAGGTGGATGAATAGCCCCAAAAAACCTTACGCCAGAGGTGCTAGTTCTCCTTGAACACCCCATTCACCCCTACAATAGATAGATTAGTAAATACAAAGTACAGTCAATCCTCAACATTCAGGCTTTTAACTTTCATGGCTTCAAGCATTTGTGCGATTTTATTAGTAACCTCATTTTCACTTCCATATTGGCAATGGTACACATTCATGGCTATGGGCAGTAGAGGAAAACTGAGAGATGCCCATAAGTCTGTGGAGTGGCTGGTATCCTGCCAGGCACTTAACTGGTCTTGTTCATACTGTCATTTCAAAGTAAGGAACCCCCATGCATTAATTATCTATTTTCATTGTTTGCCTTTAAATTTAAGTTTTGTGCAGCAATTATGCCCTCCAAACATAATGCAAGTCCTTTGGGCTCTAAGCCCAAGTGTGCAAAGGCAGTGATGTGACTTAGAGAGAAAGTAAAGGTATTAGATAAACTTTGTGCGGGAATGTCTGCAGCCATTGTCTGCTGGGAGACCCAGGATCTCAACCAAAACATGAAGCAGACATTGCTGAGGGATTATTTCAACTTGGTCTGCTCTTCATGATCTCTGGTGCCATCCACTAGCCATGAAGGACAGAGTCAGAGGTGATGTAAGACTTTGCCACTCTCAGTGCCTTTTGATATCAGTAACCAAAGTCCAAGCAACTTGTGTTTAGTTTTCAGAGGGTGGCCGAGGTAGAGAAGTTTACAGCAGTATGATATATAATAAAATGCCTTCACACTACCATCTAACACAATGGAAAGTAAGATTAGGGTTAAAAAATGTTTTTGTTTTAAGAATTTTATTTTTGTAAAGTCTTGATGGTACTATAGATCTCATGTATTATGAAAAGTGAATATTGTCTGAAGTTAATGTTCTTATATTTATCTTTTTTATGGAGATGTTAGCAAAAAGGTCAGGATTCTAGGGAATAGCAAGAAGAAATGTTTTGTATTTTCCCAATTTTATTTTGTGAAGTGCATTGTTTCATGATTACGGATGTTAGGAAAATGCATATTATCAGAATTTTTTCTTTTTTGTTTTGTTATCAAGAATCATATGCAGAAAAGTGTATTTTCAGCAAAACTAGTGAAAGATTACAGTTTTTTTTATGATTGCAGGAGCCTAACTACCTATTTACCATAGGTTCAATTAGCAATATTCATGGGTTTAGTTTTTTTTTACTTTTGTGCTGTTTCCTAGGAATATTACTGCCATGAAAGTTGTGGATTAGCTATTTAGACAAATTAAATTCCACAGGAAAAAGGATGTTAACAACTAGGAGAATATGGAAATTAAAATCATTTCCACCTGATATATAGAGGGGACCCCCCCATCCATTTATTTATGTAGTTACTGTATGTGTTGGTGATGTTGGAACAAAGGTCTATCTGAGATTGCAAAAAAAATTATATATAAGAATGACCCATTGAGAGAATCAGTTCACTTATCTGGGGCCTATGTCTACTTCTGAGACAAACAGTTAATGAGATGTCTGCCTTCACAGTTCATTTGTCATGGACATAGGTTGTTCAGAGTTCTAAGAGAAATGGTTACTAAAGTTAAGTCTGATTCACAGTTGTGAGACAGCAGTTACTTATTTGAATGTGAAAGGCTGAAATTAATGTAGAACAAAATGCTTCATGAAGAACTGAAGAATTAGACAACTTTCAGTTTGAAATATGGATGTCATAACTAATCATAAAACAAATGTAACTTACCTGTTCATAGACAGAAGGCAAAAATTGGACTTCTCAAAATCTAAGCCAGAATGACAGGTAACTAGGTAGTCTCAGTGGATGGAGTGCTGGGTCTGGTATCAGGAAGATCTGAGCTCAGTTCCAACCATAAACACTTACCAGCTATGTGACCCTGGACAAGTCATTTAACTCTGTTTACCTCAGTTTCCTCATCTGTAAAATGAGATGGAGAAAGAAATGGAAAACTACTCCAGTATCTTTACCAAAATACTCTAAGTGACTCATAAAGAGTCAGACACAATTGAAATAACTGAACAATGATAACATGTCACAGAAATGCTAAATTGGTAGTGGAACAAAATATCTGCTTATATCCTCTCTTGTTTATGGGAAACTCAGATTTGCCCATATTGTTTATTTCTTGCATATTTTGTTTAGGTCATTTAATAAAAAAAAAATGGTATTACTTCATTAGGGCACATGATTTCTATTAATACTGGTCAAAACTTTTTTTCAGTGACAAATTGTTCTACTCCTATCTAAGATTGAGACTGAATTTGTTCTAATGTATTAGTCAAAATACCACCCAGTGGGTGAGTATCCAGGGAAGACGATGTCTTTGAGGTAGCTGCCTAGGGAGGGTCTAGATGAATTTAATCATAAAATATTAAAAGTGAAAGGAATCTCAGAGGATGCCTTTTATGGCATCTATAACAGGTGATCCATTAACAACAGGCCAAAGCTGGTAGTTGGAGACATGAGGTGCTGAACTGCAGGGTCTGAGGCAGAAAGTAGTATCTGGACTAGAAAGAGAATTGGTACCAGAATGAAAAAGAGAATCTAAGAGACGCAACTCAGGGATAGGTTGTAGGGTTCAATAAGAAAGTTACAAGGGCTTGAATTCCTATACTTTCTACAATTTGCTATACTCAGTTTTCTAAAGTGTTTTTGTATGTTCTTGTGGTCAGCTGAATGAGCTTGGCCTCATTTTTAAAATTCCTCTTAATTAAGCTGTAATTGGGCAGGATAACCTTTGTTAACTGTATTACCCCCAAAAAGAAATCAACTGTTTCAAAGTACCAATGAGTCCAAGTTAATTCAGTTGGAAAAAGTGGTCTATAGGGTCCTATTTGTTAAAAGATTGAAGACATTTGAAAACAACTGTCCTGGAGGCCAAATGGTTTAGAGATTTTCTAAGTCATCTACTTTTTTTTCTCCTTTTCTTCTACATATGATTGGAATAAATGACTTCCTGAATTTCCCTGAACTGATGAACCCTTCCAAATTCCATTTCTGATTATTGGCTATTAATTTCATAATTAAAGGGCATGTCTCTAAAATGTAGCCCAAATGTCCAGAAAATTAGGATTAAGTAAATTTATTTTCTTTTTTTATTTGGAGGGAGGAAGGCAGGGTAATTGGGGTTAAGTGACTTGCCCACAGTCACACAACTAGTAAATATTAAGTGTCTGAGGTCATATTTGAAGTCAGGTTCTCCTGACTCCAGGGCTTGTGCTCTATTCACTGCACCACCTAGCCACCCCTAAGTAAGTTTATTTTCTACATCTCACCTCTACTGCAGTCATGGTTCTCAAAGCATTGGTCACTAGTTATTCAGACTGCTCAATTTTACAGTCTTCTGTATGACATGTTCAGTGGAACTCATTTGAAGAGAAATAGAGAATTTATGCAAATCCATTAGGTAAATCCCAAGGTGGATGCAATCTTTATGGAGACAGACACTTTAACAGAAATAACACAGAGACAATGGCGTCTACCAAAAACTTTACCATTTAATGGGAGTGCTTTTACAAATTAGATACATATTGACTGGGAATAACTAAATAAAATGTGGTACATGAATATCATTGAATATTTATATAGCACCATAAGAAATAATGAATAAGAAAAACTGAGAGAAGCATAGGAAGATAGTGAAATGATGCACAGTAAAAGTAAGCAGAAGCAGTAAAACACCATATACAATAACTACAGCAATGTAAATGGAAAAAAAATTAAACCAAACACTCCATAATTATAATGACTAAACATGATTTAGAATTTAATTAGTTACAACAGTAGAATATGTAATCTTGCATACACTTATTTAGTTTTGCTTTAATGCTTTTTTTGTCTCTTAAGAGTTTTTATTGTTGTTTGTTGTTATAAAGGATGACGGTGGGAGAAGGGAGAAAATATATTCAGAAATAGAGGTGCTGTAAAAGCAAAAATACTGTGGGAGTTTTTTAGGTGTGTTGGTTTTTAATTGTTATGTGGGTTTCTATTATATTATATATGTATGTGTGTGTGTGTGTATATATATATATATCCCCAATTATATGTTAAAACAATTTTTCAACATTTTTTTAAGTTTTGAGCTCAAAAATTGATCCCCCCCAATGTTTTTATCTGTTTTCATAATATCTGGTTAAATACTATCAGAATCAGCATGCATGCTCTAAAAACTGTCAGATTACTCAAGGAGGGGGGAAGAGGAGGCCAAAAGCTACTCCAGCTTGGAAAAGCTTAGACCCTGAAAGGTTTCCTTTGGCTATTGGATAATCTTATATTCAGTCCTAAAGGTACAGCCAGATGGAACAGTGTTAACAGAAGTGATAACTCTTTAAGAGTTAAGGAACAATCATTTGCTAGTGAATATATTAATGGAAAAAAAAACATCTAAGCTGAGGACAGACTGGACAAACCAAAGTAAAGAATTCAGGCTCTTGACTTAAAATGAAACTTGGGAGTTCCTTCAAAGGAACTTAGTAATGCCTAGCTCCCCTTTTCATATTCAAACATTGTAGCCAGGGTTGAAAACTGGGATTTCTCAGGTGCCTGCATTTAAAAAGATTTTGTTTATGTTAAAGCTTAGGTCATTTTAATAGGTATGTTTTAAGGAAAACATTACCTTTCTGTGACCTTTCAGATTTGAAGGTGAAAATTCAGTCACTGGAAAGAAGGAATCCTAATTGTCATGGATGAAATCTTTAGCCTTAAAGACAATTGTCTCTCATCCTGTGACTGTCTTCCTGCTGCCATAAAACCCAGTTGCACCACAGCTGGGGACAAAATTGGCTCAGATGGACCATGATTTTTAATTGAAAGACAGCTACTGCTTAAATGCAAATATGTTACACGTAGATAAAATAAACTAGTGAATTTTTATAGAAGCTGACAGGTATTTTCAGTGCTCCTCCAGAAAGACACCCACCCTGCAATCCCTAAATTGCTTTTTATAATAAGCTAAACACTTTACCTGCACATGGAAGAAGAGAATCGTGCTGGTTATCATATATCAGAGTTACATAGGACATCAACTGTTAATGATCATTTATTCCTGGCTACTTGAAGAATAATATCCAGTAATTATAGCAAATGTAAGTCAAATAGTAATAGCATACTTTACATAGCATAGTAATTATAAGTTATGCCCATGTATCTGGGACAAGGGTCTTTTATGCTGGGTATTAAATCTGTTCTGCAATTTATTCATAGCACTATCACTGGGGTTGAAGAAAGAAAGCTTGCCTGTAGAAAGGAAACTGATAGTCCTTTTACATTTTCAATAAGTCACTAGAAGTAAACTGTTCTTTGCATGCCTTGCTAGACTCAATTACCAGCAGGATAACATAA
Organism: Petaurus breviceps papuanus; assembly: GCF_028583685.1. NCBI lineage: Eukaryota > Metazoa > Chordata > Mammalia > Diprotodontia > Petauridae > Petaurus > Petaurus breviceps. The sequence goes on along the minus strand of NW_027186546.1, from coordinate 10,048,146 downwards.
ACAACTATTCATTGCCTTTACAATCGGTTTTTATTGCGAGATGCAAAATGTATTGTTAAAATTTAAACCATTTAGGGTAAATAAGCTCTGAGATTCCTCTAGACATTTAAATTTTAATTGAAAACATCAAGCCTAGGTGACAATATTTTCTTATTCTTACTAATTTAGAGTCTGCTACTAAATGAAACGTCCCATAGCAGATGCTCAAATCTGACAATCAATTAGTCCACCAGCATCTATTAAGACCTGCCATGTGCCAGGTCCCACGGTTTTTGCTGAAGATACAAAGACAAAAATGAAACAGCGTGTGCCCTCAAGTATCTTATAGTTTGTTGGCAGAGACAATAAGTTGTACATACCAAATAAATGCCAGATAATTGAGATGAAGCACTAGCTGATAGGGGCATTGAGTAATGCTACCTGTAAGAAAGTATTGCTTGAGCACAGTCAGTTCTTAGACAAGTCTACAAAGAATCTAGGTAATGCCTACTAGGCTAAAGGGAGTTAGGTGGTACAGTGAACAAAGTGACAGGCCTGGATTCCTGAGTTCAAATCTGACCTCAGACATTTACTAGCTGTGTGACTCTAAGCAAGTGACTTAACCCTGCTGGCCTCAGTTTCCTCTTCTGTAAAATTTTATAGAAGAGGAAACTGAGGTCAGCAGACACAACTGAAAACCACTCAACAACAACTGGGCACATACTCTAAAGTAAGCAAATGTCAGAAAGAAAGGTTCCATGTACATCAAAATATTCATAGCAGCTTTATTTTTTTTAATTTTATTTATTGTATTCTGAACTTAAGAAATAAAACAAGTATTTCCACAACACACTAGAATAGGGGGAAAAAGTTTTCTTTATGATAGTAAAAAATTGGACACAAAGTAGGCATCCATGGATTAGAAAATAGCTGAACAAACTGTGGTATATAAATGGAATGAAAGAGCAGGATACCTCAAGGAAGGACAAATGAAAGACTGCACATCATAAAAACTTGGGTTTATATCCTGCCTCTGACACAGAATAGCTCTGTGACCTTGGCTAAGTCCATTCACTTTTCAGGGCCATCAGATAACTCTAAGACTATTAATTACACAAAAGTTGCCAATCAGCTTTGATGGGGTTAAGTTTCCACACCAGAGGTTCTCATAACAGTGAAATGAATTGAAAATGAAGGTGGGGGGAGAAAAAGGACAGAAATGACAGAACAAATTCAGGAAAAAAGAGGAAGATTTTTATAAACTGGGGTAGAATGAAGCAATCAGAACCATGAAAAGAGTAAGATTTTTCATTGATTGCTTTACAAACGTGATTGGTTGATAATTCAGGCAGTCAGTGACAAAGAATGAAAAGATCTTGGAGAAAATTGAGTGGTTCTTTCTTCTCCCTTCTCTTCTGCTATTAATTCAACAGAAGAGAACAGTTACAGACAGCCATCTAAGGATACAAAGTCCACAAAGGTAGAGAAAAACTACCACGGGAGACACTTTTAGATCCTTAGTTTTTGCATTACCACCTCAAAAGTAATTGGGGGTCCCTTCTTGGCACATGAGGAAGACCATTAGAGTGGCATGCTGCAGAGTAACAACGAACTTTTTTCTATATGTTGATTACTCTTGCTAAAGTGGTTTTCTTTCTCCTTTTAAAATTGTTTTACCAAAAAAGGATAGCTTTTTTCAGAGTTATTGGGAGATACAGTGGAAACCTTAGGTAATATAAAGATAAAATGCAGCAAATTTATTTTTTAAAAAGATAACTGAAAAAAGAAGGTAGATAGGTCCTGAATGTCCCCAAATAGGGCGCACACCCCAACATCTGTAGTGTGATAATGGCCATGTTATTATTGTTTCAATCATCACTATGAAGACAAGCAGGAGGGAGACTATACTGGGAAATCAGAACACGGCATGGAGGAGCCTGATGGTGAGAAAAGATGACTCACAAGGAAAAAACCTTCTGACCCTTGAACAGGCATTAGCAGTGTTCTATGATATTTAATTTACAGGATTTCAAGTCAGGTATTTGAAAAAAATATATAAATAAAATAAATTTTTAAAAATATTGAATAAGCAAGTATGAATTTAATTGTATTGGATATTACTGTCTACCTTTTTTTTCATTTCTTTATATCATTTCTACATTTGGAACTTCATTTGAATACCAAAAAACAAAATAAAACAAAAATCTCCTCTAGTATAAGAATCATGAGGATACAGGTGATAAAGAGAACCTGATGTATAAAATGTCATAATTGTTTCTCTGAGAAGCACCAGGACCAGTCAACAAATATGGACATAGAAATAACCAATTCAAGTATCCTACTGGAAAAAGGAGAAGGGAGACAGATAATAGAGGTACAGGTGGCAGTCTAGGTGGTGAAAAGCATGGTGGGAGCAACATTTTAAACCCTATCCACATGCAAGTTAGGCTATTTTTTTTTTTGCTTTTTGGAGGGCAATTAGGGTTAAGTGACTTGCCCAAGGTCACATGGCTAGTTGTTGTGTTAAGTGTCTGAGGCCAGATTTGAACTCAGGTCCTCCTGACTCTAGGGCTGGTGCTCTATTCGCTGCGCCACCTAGCCACCCCTATTTTTTTTATTAAAATGTATTGCAATCATCTTTAAAATTTGATTGGTTCATGCACAAATTGAAAGCAAAGATTAGGAATAGAATCTGTTAGGAAAAGTGTATGTTTATATATGTGTACATGTATGTATATATGTATGTGTATATTTGTATATGTGTGTGTGTATATATATATATATACATATATATATGTATATAATATATCCACACTTAATTGTAGCTAGGGGATAGGGGAAACAAAGGAAGAAGGGGGGAAAAAGAACAAAGTAAAAAGTATACAGCAGAGAACAAAAGAAAATCTACAAGGAAGCAAAGAAAGGATGGAGCACTTTTAACACAATGTGCAGTATTTAATATATAGGCTTTCTTAAAATGGAAAGTTATTGCTATATATTTTTAATCCTCTCTCATGTTCTGCTATGCACATGACATGCTTTTTTTTCTTATTTTACATTTAATTATTTAAATTTATAATGTTTCTTTTTCTTTTCTTATTATGTATTTAAGTTTTAGTATTCAAATCTTAAAAAAACAAAGTTTAAAAAAAAAAGATTTGATTGGTTTGATAGACTAAAGTCTCAGGATGTTGGAATCACTTTCTGGTTACCTGAGAACAAAAGAGAAAGGAGCCATACAGACCTCCAGGTGTGTTTTGAAGCTTGCCTAGTGAATCATTATGAGCAACTCAGAAAAAGGAGCTTTGCTCCGTAGAATCAGTTTGGAGTATCCTCGACATTTGTTTTTGCTGTTATCTCTCTCCTGTTGGGCAATGGTTTTTCAGTCATACTCTTCATGACCCCATTTGGAATTTTCTTGGCAAAGATACTGGAGTGATTTGACATTTCTTTCTCCAGCTCATTTTATAGATGAGGAAACTGAGGCAAACAGGGTTAAGTGACTTTCCCAGGGTCACATAGCTAGTAAATGTCTGAGGCCAGATTCGAACTGGCTCAGAACTATAACTTCAGGCTCAGCACTCCACCCACTGGGCCACCTGGCTGCCCCACATTTCTCCTGTTAAATAATTATTGAATGACCTTCAAGTTTCTCAATTCATTCCAATACAGATCAAAAACTACCAGGGAAATAACCTAAGTCAGACCTAGCCAAGGACAGAAGGATATCCAGGTTAAAATAGTAATAACAAGTAGCAAGCAAAAATCATAATTACAGGATTATAATTTTCTCAAGTATTTTTTTTGTGAATCAAGCTGAATTCTCATGGTTGATGATATGCCTTAGCCTCTGGGTGACATTGCAGCTTTTTTTTCACAATGTATCTGTTATTCATTCTACATGAGGAAACAGACTTAGGAATTTTTGAGGTCCAGTGGTTGATCCAATCTGCTCAAAATATAGCTGCATGAATTTATTTGACTGAGGTGAAATGTGACTGATTCCTATTCTTAAAAGTAAAGGTAGAACTGAAGATACAGATGAAGACTAGCATTGAATGAATGCATGAAAAGAATTTATTCATTACTTACTATGAGCCAAACCCTGTGCTAAGCACCAGGAATACAAATAAACAGGTGTGTTTTTTTTTAAGTTTCCATCCTCTAGGAGGTTACATTCTAATAGGGGGAGACAGAACATTTAGGGGAATGGCTATCAGAAAAGGATGTTTGGTCTAAGAGATCACAGGGATGATGAGTGGAGCCATAACAAAGTCAATTGACATGCTTCTCCTAGAAGTGACAATAGTATCGATTAGATTAGGTTTCCTAGAGCAGGAGATGGAATCAGGTAGCAGCTGGTACCTGTGGGGTGACAAGGTAGATGGCAAGAAGATGACTTAGGTGGATAGTTACATGAGATATGAACCATGGTCTGGGTATAGGGCTGACTAGACTTAGTGAGGCTGCACTTACCGACTCATCAAACAGCACATCTCACCCCAGGATGAGAAATACAAAGTCAAATAGATTAAGTGATTTTTGATGATCAAGAGAGTAGGCCAGAGGAAAGATGACAGGATGAAGGAGATGATTCTACATTATGTTGTGTTTTCCCTTCTTATAACCTTATGTGTTAGCAGCTGGCCTATTTAGACACTGGATAATATCATAGTTAACTCATCTTCCACTTCTCTTTCGTGGACTCCTGGAAGGCCCCACTGGGTATAGAATGACTACTGATTGGTAATCCATTTCCATCCTCATTTCAATAATCGTTGTGTTTCTCCAACTTTATGATTACTGTTAAAATTTTGTTTTGATTATATAGGAGACATTTTTGCATATTTTACTATGCTGAGAATTTCTAGCCAATAGTCCAAGTGCTTGGTGGTTCCCATTAGAGATAGCAAGGTAGAAAGTAGATAGAAAATTTCACTTAGTATTAGGAAGACCTGAATTTGAATCTTCCTTCGGAAACTTACTAGCTATGTGGCCTTAGACAAGTTACTTCAACTTTCAGTGCCTTAACAGATTTGGGGAGGAAGGAGTTCATTAATATATTTGATAATTACCTTGAATTAATGTAATGTTAGATCTAATGAAATCAACAGGCAATGTTTGTTCCATGTGGTCCCTTAGATGAGGCAACTTTAACTACATGTACACACAATGACAAATAATCCTTTTGAAAAAAACATTTAGTCAACTCTCCTGCATGTCTTGTCTACATGAAACCCAGATATATCTTTTCTAAGTGTTTGACAAAAATCATGGAAATAATGGACTTGTACCCCATTTGTCATCTAGCTGTTTTGCTTGAGGGCTGAGTATGCATCTGGGTCTCTATATACTTGGGAAAAATTCAGACTAATAAGACCAACCCAAATAAGCAGGGGATTTGTTGCTCCATAACTGGTTCTACGCAGTTCTAGGAATGGTAGGGATTCTGAAAATGCTGGGACCTGTAATTCATATAAGAGTCTTGGTGAGCAGTCAAAAATCCAGATCTGCTGACTGGGTCCTTTCATATGATTTGCTTTGATTTCAGAGACCAAATATAGTCAACATTTCAGTCACACTGATGGTGCAGCCATGTCCTCTTCTGCTCAAAATAGGAAAGTAGAAATAATTAAAAAGAAAATCACCAACACTTTTAGGCTACCTGGAGAATCAAAATGGAGCATAAATAAATTCAGCATTTTATCTCTTCTCCAGTTATAACTTCTCCATTATAATTTTAACTGACATGGGAAGGTGCCCATTATTGCTATGACTACTAAACTAGTGCACAGAAATATGATCTGGTTTTCCCACAATTGTCCAGAAGTCAATTATAGAAATAAGATTAGAATTCAGAATAATGCCTTGCTTCATTCCTCCTTTCATTGTTGCCTCCTTCCTTCTTTTTTCTTTCCTCCTTTTTTTCTTCTTCCGTTTTCCCATCTTCCTTCCTTCCTACCTTTCTTCTTCTTCTTCTTCTTCTTCTTCTTCTTCTTCTTCTTCTTCTTCT
>NW_027186546.1:10006637-10042144 GCF_028583685.1 Petaurus breviceps papuanus | reverse complement strand
TTCTTCTTCTTCTTCTTCTTCTTCTTCTTCTTCTTCTTCTTCTTCTCTTCCCTCTCACACATACACATATTAGATATTCACATACAGGAGCAAATTGACAGAATTGTAGGAAGACAAAAACGAATTAGTTACAAAATGAGATTGCATTACCAAAAAATTCAGTCAAAAATATTTGATCTGTTTGTATAATTAGAATGACCAAGCTTAATCCCCCCAAAAGAAATGAGAATGGGCACTTCATTAATTTCTTCACAGAAGTGAGGAGCAATAGGTATAGGATGTTACACAGACCCTCAGATTTGGTTGATACATTTGCTTGGTTTTACTGACATAATATGTGTTCTTTTTTTGTGCTTTGTTGTAATGAATGAATCTCTAGACGGAGGAAGAGGAAGGGAATTGTTTGAACATAAAGGAGATATAAAAAGATATCAATGTTTCTTGAAAAGCAAAAATCAATAAATACGTTATCTTTGATATCACAGAACAATGTTAACCACTGACATAATCCTAGCTTTTAAAATAGTTTTCAAGTATGCATAGTTCAGATATAGAATTCCAGAGCAACTGAAACATACTTTCGTAGATTTAAGGTTTTCATTTTTGGCCCTAAGATAATAAATCTTAGTATTTTAGAGATCATTCAGTCAAACCCCCTCATTTTACAAATGTGGTGACTGAGGTTCAAAAAGTTTATGCCACTTTCCCCTGCTCTGGGTCAAAGGTAAGTCAGTAGCACACCTGATGTTTACATTTAGATTTTCTGTATCAGAATTTAGTAAGCTTACCTTGATACCACTCAAAACACCTTAAAATACTGTTCCCATTGAGCTTATTTGAGAAAAGGAAACATTTCACTAGAAAATCCAAAAGTAAGCCAAAATTCAGTAAGCTGAGAAAATAAAATTAATTTATGCATGTGAAAAGTTAGCAAGCTAAAGAATGTGCTGTAAATATTGTTATATGAATAAAAATAAAATATTTCAGACAGAACTCTTTTTTGTCTAGGGCTATTAAATATGAAGAATAAATAAATTACCAAATAAAAGCACAGAGTATAAATTAGTTCAAGAGGCAGCGATGACATATTTATGGAGAGACAAAATTGATGGATGTGGCTGCAGAGCACAAAGGTGGAGTAAAAGGACAAGGCCTCTTCTCCAGTCAGGCAGTTCCTTAAAGCCAATGAACAATGAGGTCTCTAAAAAATGTCACTTTTCAGGCTATCCCATTTTATATGCTTTTGGCAGGGAGGGGCAATAGGGAAAGGTAACCCTTTATTGAGGTGGCTAACCTGTCAAATGAAACTAGACTTCCTGGAACCAAATCCTCAAATATTAGCCCAGCTGATCCATCCCCTGATCCTAAGTAGACATGCAGACTGACCTACTCTTGTGGTTTTTAGATGAGATCTTATCCTAAGAATAATTTTCATTATGACAAAATTTATATTTGTTGCTTTAATATCATCTAAGCATCTCCAAGTGCTCTTAGAATGTTTCATAAATGTTTACATCCACATCTTTGTTGAGAGACATGTAAATTCAGACATAGAAGCAACATTGAATAATGGAGAATGTCCCGGTCTTGAAATGGGGACTATCTGGCACCCAAGGAACAGGTTTCTTAATCTTTTTTGTGCTCCAGGTCTCTCCCTAAGGTTTGTCTACTAGGCCTGAGACAGGGTTGTGATCTGCATGGGGGAAGGGGTGCCCACACCCTGAGTTTCTTTTGCTGACAATATTACAGATGCTTCGTATACAGATCACATATGGCAAAGAAACTGTAAAAACACAAAAATCATTATCTTCTGTTTTATGACAACTTTTAACACACTTCATCCATGTACTTAACTTTATACACCCTTCAAGATAAGAAAAAGTTGCACTTGTATCACTCCATGAAAAAGAATTGAAATTATGTTTGAATCACAATGATCTGCCAGGTGCTTTCCAGCTCTAATATTCCATTAGTCAAATTTTTAAATATTTTAAAAAATCATCTCAAAGGGAATAGACTGTGAATTCATTTTCTGTCTGCATACAAGGAAACAAATACCAAGAGCAGAGGGGAAAAGGTCCCCACCATAGTCCCTCTGTGTGTGGGACAGTGGAGTGAGTCCTGTCTCTGGAATCAGAGGGCCCTCCTTCAAGTCCTAATACTCACACAACTATTATGACCTTGGGCAAGTCAATTAACCTCCCTTGGTCTCACTGACCTCACCTGTAAAATGAGGGGGCTTAAACCCCATGGCCCTGAGGTCTATTTAATCTCTTACTCCATCCCTGATCCTACGATTTTGTAAGTGAAGTCTATGTGGGATGCTGGGACTCAGTCTAAGAATCAACTGCCCTCTGGTCTCTGACTCTAACATTCCCTTGCTCATTGGTGATAGAAAAGGGACTGAAGAAAGACACTAAGTGTCAAAACCAACAAGATGGAGATTTCTCTAAACATTTAGCTTTTGGCCAACACTAGAAAACTCTTGTCAAATATAAAGAAATCCTTATCTTAGAGTCACCATTTCCATGACAAGTCAATATAGTATTCACTTACACCTGGAATTTCTAAGAGCTTGAAAATGAATGTGAAAGCTCAGAAGTCTCTGTTGTAGTTCAAAGAAAACAAAGGTTCTAAACTAATTTGATTCAAACACCCAATCACACCTAGAGCAGTGAGTTAATCTCACCTGTTATGCCATTTTGACCAACTTAATCATTATGAAAGAGTTTCATGCCACACCTGTAATAAACATCAGGAGAAGGAAAACCAGAATTTCAATTAGTTCCAACAATAAAATCTGACTAATGACCTCCTGGTTACTAGTCAACATTATGGAGTTTGCTGCATAGAAACAATGGTTAACAACAAAAGAGGCTAATGAGATGATGAAAGTGATTACTATACCTTATGGAATGTATAAACACATAGACAAAAACATGAGTATGCTTGAGTTTGGTCAGGGTATTTGCAGTTAACTGGTTTTAAAATAGATTAGGGTAGTTAAGACATATAAAGATATATGTATATCTTGGATTTACTTATGTGTGTGCAAGCTGTTTTATCCAGTGGAATGTGAAATCCTTGTTTTTGTCTTCTTAACGCCAGTGCCTAACACTGTGCCGGGAACATAAAAAGTTCTTGATGATTGACAGATTAAGGAGTTAGGGCCAAAGTGATACATGGTAATAAATAGACCCTTGAATCTAGAATCAGAAGTCTTGGGTTTATATTCCCTTCCCAAGACTGTGATTTGTCAAGATTCATGATAGCTCCCTAGATCTCAGTTTCTCATCTGGAAAATTATTAGGGAAAAATAATTGCTCAATAATTTAAAGTATGTCACTCTTTGTGAAACCTTTCTCCACTCAAATTCACCACCATCACTCCTTAATGAATTTGTATGCTGCACTGCAATTCAATCATATTCAAGGATTAACATTTTGTTACTATAAATAGGCACATTTGTGGGAATATATTAGTATCATAGTAACTAATTAATTCACTTATTTTAAAATATAGACAAATCATTACTCAACTCTTTTTTTCAAATACAGTATCCCTTTTGTCATCTACTGAATTTTGAAGACCTACTCCAATTTTTAGATTATAGATAACTTCCCTTTTATGCTCCATATTCAGTGTTTCATAACTATGTGACAAAATACCAGGAGAATGTCTAAGCAGAAAGATTCTTGCATTCATTGCTATTCACCCATTCCATTACCACAAAGGGCTAAAGGGGTTATGTCTGTTTGAAGGAAGCCTTGGGAATATAGCTCTGGCTCTCTAGTTCTCCTCTATACTCTTCAACAGGTGATCTGAAGCATTCCACATTCACCCAGCTGTCAAAAAAAATCACAGTTCCTCTATGTGATTAATTTCATTATACAAATCAGTTACTTAGAGAAATAAAGATTTGAGCTTAGTCCACATTAAGAGATAAGTATTTGTCTTATTCTCCAACTTGATTCACCCCCTCAAGGTAGTTTGGTTCCTAGGCTTGTGGTCCTTGAGAAAATTATGTTCTTCCTGGCTGATTATTCATGGGTTTGAGCCAAAACTACTTTATTAAGCAGTACCCCCAAACTTCCAAGATGATTGCTCCATCCTCTTTAGTTTCCAGAAATATTTGTCCACTGGGAAGCAATAAGTTGTCATCTTTCTTCCTAGTTGACTGGCCTTGGTCATTGTTTCCCTGATCTTTTTTTCTAGCTCCTTCTCTTGACTAATTTAAACTTTCCCTTTTCTTAACTTATAGTTCTCATTCTACTTCTTTACTCAGAAATTTTGTTTCGTTCATTCCCTTTTTTCTTCCAGTTAGCTGGAATCTGCACTGGTAAAGAAGCTTCTTAATGGGGAATTCCTTCTGCTAATGAAATATAGATCCAGACCAAAAAGCAAACACACATATATACAACTGGTCCACAGAACACATATATTGTGGGATGTTTTCACCATATACTTTCTTAACCATCTAGGCTTTTCTCTCTTTTCTTCTTCTTTCCATGTTTTCCACTCATCAGGTTAACTTGTAGACTTTGTTCCTCTTACTCCCTAGTTCTCCCTATAGTTCCTGTCCTAAAAAATGACAGTAATTAAGATTCAGGAGGTCTGACCTCAAACATTTCCTCCAACACTAGCTATGGATGAGTCATTTATCCTTCAATTTCTTCATCCATATAATGGGCATCATAATGTTTGTTGTATTTTAATTGCCTCATTCCTGTAGCTAAGTACTTTGCAAATCTTACACTGCTATATGAATGTTAAATTTTGCTGTTGCCTTTTGGGGGTGGGGGGGAGTTCTATGGCCAACTTCAGAACCAGATCCTCCACTACCATCAGAAGAATCTCAATAACTAAGAACACCCACAAAACTATAGAGGATCTCCATGGATCCCTAGACCAACAAAATACCCAAAAAATACAGTAAAGAATATGAATGCAACATGAATTCAGCTGACTGGGGAGGACAGAATGAGTTTCTGTCACTATCTAATATCTACAGAGACAAAAGTTCAACTCAAATGCTGCCTTTCCAGAACCTTTCCAGCTTTTAGTGCCTTTCCCTGAAATTACCTTGTATACATATAATATGTTCATGTTAACTCCCTCTTAGGATGTAAGCTTGCTGAAGGTGGGAAGTTTCACTTTTTTTCCTCTGGATCTGCAGGATCTAAGATAGGTGCTTTAATGACTGTTTTTTTGACAGACTGAATCACAAAAGGACCTGACCCTCTGACATAAAAGGAACCCCACACCTTGTATCGGGGAGCAGTCTAAGTCATTCATCTTTTATTATAAACACCAGGAGGAAAGCTTAAAACCAGGGTACACAGGAGACACGCTGTGTTGTGTGATCCACCGTTGAACTTCTGTTGGTCTGACCTACCTACTGTTTGAGGGTCTGAGATGCTCTTTCCAACTTTCTGTTTTAAAGTCTGTCTGCTGGGCTTATTTCCTTACACCCCTTGCTTCTGCCCTTCTGACTGAACTGGGCTGCTGGACACCAATCCTAAGCCTGTATACATAGAATGTGTTCCCTGTCTGGTCTGGACAGTGATCTCAGCTCCACCTCCCATTTGGACTTATTTTCCATTTTATTTCCATACCCTAAAAGTCTGACCTTGGCTACTTCAAAGCTCCCAATCAGTCTCCTGCCTGGTTAATTCCTCCTGACTTTCCCTGCCCTTTGGCCAACCATGACCTGAAAATGACACCTTATAACATGGAAAGTCTAATGAGTGAGACAGATACCTGAAGTAGTTTCTCCACAGCAAACATTCTCATTCCCAGATACTTGCATTCACAGAGAGTATGCTGTACCTGGAAAATAAGACAAAAACAATATATTCTCAAACTGCATCCAGCCAGAAACCCCTTTTCATTTTACGTGCAGAATGTTCATTGATATGAAAACAATTCTTGACAAAATCCAAAGAGAATGTGGTCCACTGAGTTTCTAAAAAAAGGACAATCCTTTCTCAACTCACTGAAGTCTTGCCTATGACAAGCATTCATTTCAAACATGCTTTCTAAAGATGATGTAACTAACAAGTCAGTCTTTGTAACTTGGCAGAGGCAAAGTTTTCAAAATGTATTTATATATGTGTTAGGTGTAAACTGTTATTGTACTGGAAAACTTCTTGAAAGGGATTTTTATAAGTCTCATCTTGTCTCTCTCAAGTGCCTGTTAAAAATAGAGAATTTATTGGCAACTCCTTTTGCTTGTGTTAGGGAAGGATTACTTTAATCCTGGCAAAATATCTTAGCACTTTACTATAGGCAATTTTATACAACTAAACTTTTTACTACAGACAATGCTAAAATAACTGCAAGGATCCTGAATGATTTAAAAGTTACACTTTTTTTGAATTTGTTGGGTTAGGGTTTTTTTTACACTTTAGAAACTTAAAACACTCTTCTCTACACACAGTCAATCAGACATAGTTGTACCAACTCATTTAGAGTTTTCAGTAATCCTTAACTAACTTCTTTTGGTTGTTTTACAAAATGGAATGAGGTTTCTATATGACTTTCCCTATAACATAACCAAATTCTCTTGGCAATCAAATGTTTTATATATTTACTATCCTAACTTTTGGTTCATCATTTCTTAAAAATTTTTCCAGCACCAAAAACATATTTCTATATGTATTGATGCTTGTCTCTTAGTATTGTAAGCTCCCCAGGTGCGTGGGTTATGGGGGGGGAAGGGGCATAATTCAATTCAATTAATATTTCTTTCCCCTTTTTTATTTTCTTTTCCTTTTTTTTTCTTTTTTCTTTTTTTTTTTTTTTTTTTTTTTTTTGCTTTTTGGAGGAGGGAAGGCAAGGCAGTTGGGGTTAAGTGGCTTGCCCAAGGTCACATGGCTAGTAAGTGTTAAGTGTCTGAGACCACATTTGAACTCAGGTCCTCCTGACTCCAGGGCTGGTGCTCTATTCACTGCACCCCTTCAATTAATATTTCCTGAGTGTCAACAATGCAGAGGAGGCAGCAAGGAGGCACAATGAATAGCAGCCTGAGGAAGAATTGAGTTTATATCCTTCCTTAGACACACTCACTAAATGTGAGTCTGAGCAAGTCACTTGGCCACCATCAGCCTCTCTTTTCTCATCTCTAAAGTGAGGATAGTAACAGCACTGACCTCACAGCATTGTTGTGAAGCTCGAATGAGAAAATATATGAAAAGCCCTTTGCCAATCTTAAAGCACTATGTAAATGTTAGCTATTAGTAGAAGAATATGTGCAATGCACTATGTTAGATGCTAGGAGTAGGAAGCTAGTTAATAGCTGGCTTTTATGTAGGGCTTTATAATTTACACAGTTTTATTCTTTCCCTCTAATCTTCAGTTTCTTCTTATCTACTAACTCCTTTCCCTCAGTTTACAAGTATGCTCATCTCTCTCCCATACTTAAAAAAACTGCACACTTGATGCTATTCCTGCTAGTTGTATCCTCTGTCACTTCTCCCATTATCAGCCATTTTCTTGAGGAAGCCATTCATAATTGTTGCCTCTACTTCCTTTCTTTTTGCTTGATTTCAATTGTAACATGGCTTCTAATGTCAACATTCGACTGAAACTATTCTCTCAAAAGTTAACCAATGACTTCTTAATTGCAAAATCTAATGGCTTTTTCTTAATTCTCATCTTTTATTAATCTTTCTGTAATCTTTGGCATGATTGATAACCCTCTTCTCTTAGAAAATCTCTCATCCCCGCATTTTCATAACACTTTGTTCTTCTCTTACCTATCTGACTCTCCTTTTCAGTCTACTTTTGTTGGATCACCATCAATGATCTACCCCTTCGTTTTGGAGATCCCCAGACACTGGAATCTCTTCTCTTTTTAGACATTCTGTCCTGGTGATCTCATCAGCTCCCATGGCTTCAGTTTTCTCCATGTAAAGGACTCCTATACAAACATACGTGTGTATATTGTGTATACATCTATAGATGTATTCAAATTTAGACTCTCTCCCAAGTTCTAACCCCATATTACCAACTGACTGTTGGCTATCTCCCAGTGGGCCACAGAATTTGAGAGGTAGAAAAAACCTCAGCCGTCATTTAGTCTAATTCATACACAAAAGGAAACTGCACTCCAGAAAATTCTATTAGTAATTGTCCAGCATCTCCTTAAAAACCTCCAAAGAGAAAGAACCTCATGCCCTTCCAGGAAGCCCATTCCACTTTGAGTCAGTTCTAAGGATTAGGAAATTTTGTTTTGATTTGATCTTTTCCTGATATTGTGTCTTAATTTGTCTCTTCTCAACTTCTATCCGTTGTCCTTGATTTTGCCCTCTGGGGTCAAACAGTTAGTCTAGTACCTTTTCATATCACATACCTTGAATACATGAATACAGTTATTTTGTTTACACTGAGTCTACTTTTTCCAGGTTAAACATCTCCAAATCTTTAACTGATCCTTGTATGACATAAAGTCAAGGTCCTTCACCACCTTGGTTGCCCTCTTCTATATACTTTCTGGATTATCAATTCCCTTCTTAAACTTTGGCACCAACAACTGCACAGAACAGTCCAAAAAAGGTCTGATGAGATTTATTTGCAGTGAGACTATTATCTCCCTATTCCTGAAAAGTTATGTGCCTCTTAATTCAATCTAAGATCACATCAGCTTTTTTTGGTTACCTATCACATTGCTCATTGATTTTGAGCTTGAAATCCACTAAAACCCCCAGAGCTTTTTCAGAACACGTGCTGCCTATACATCTATGCCTCCCTAATTTTATATTTGTGAAAAAGATTTTTTTTGGTACCTAAGCATATGATTTTACACTTATCTCTATTAAATTTCATCTGATGAAACTCAACTCAATGTTATGACCAAGGGGTTCTGAACCTGGGTTCCATTTAGCTTAAAGGAGTCCACATCCTTAGAATACTGAACATTTTGAAAAGTTTAATACAATTGTTTTCCTTTATAATCCTATGTATTTTATCCAATTAAAAGTATTATTCTGAAAATAGCCTATAGGCTTCACCAGCCAGGAAAGGGGTCCATGACACCCCTTTCCTAGACAGTCAAGATCTTTTTGGATCCTTCTGGTCCCAAATCTGTCAACACTATGTTAGTTTTCCTTTCCACCTTTCTGTCATATGTAAATTTGGTGAACACACCAATGTGTTAAACATCACAGGGTCAACAATAAATTCCCTGTGATTCTACAGTGGAGGTTTCCTGCCATGCTAACATTGCAACACTAACAACTGTCCTTTGAGTTTAGCCAATTCTGCTTTGGCCAGAAAACCTGAGGGTCTTCCCCACCCAGATTGCTCTTTTTTTTTTTTTAAACTATGGAAAGAAGCCATTCTCTGCCTCATTTCTTACTTAGCCTTAATTACTGAATGGGTATTGCCTCAATCAAACTGAGACCTAGTAAAGACCTTTGCTTAAAAAGGTCAAGGTCTCCCACTGCATCGAGGGGCCATCTCCAGTCATCCTGTTCTACATCTCACCACTGGACGAAGATGACCCTAGAGGAGAATATGAGGCTGGTGACTTTGCACAGCCTTGCCTCGCTTACATGCAACTCATTTGCAAGTCATGGCATCACCTTCTTGATGCCATGGACCTCTTTGAGAATGAAGGACAAACAGCAACAACAGCAGTAGCCAGTTTGGAATCCATATGATTATATAACTGTTTAATCCATTTTAATCTCTTCCACAAGAACATATCTGCCTGCTGAAAGGTTCACTAACAACTATAAGACCAGAGAATTCCAGAATGAACTGTGTGCCAGGAGGTGGAAGGGATGCTTGACTCCTCCACATACTCTGAGATTCAGTGACATTGGCCACCCTCCTGTTCTTTACACATAGTACTAAATCTCATGACTTGGAGTATTTTCACTGGCCATCCCCCATACCCAAAATACTCTCCAATTTCCTCTCTGCCTTCTGATTTTCCTGGCTTTCTTCAAGTCTTTTTTTGGAGGGCAATTGGGGTTAAGTGACTTGCCCAAGGTCACATGGCTAATTTTTTGTGTTGTGCCTAAGGTCGGATTTGAACTCAGGTCCTCCTGACTCCAGGGTCACCTAGCTGCCCTCTTCAAGTCTTGACTAAATTCCTACTTTTACAAAATGCCTTTCCCAGTCTTCCTTAATCTTAATGCTTTCCTTCTAAGGCTACCCCCAATTTATCCCATAAAGATCTTGCTTGTACAGAGTTATTTGCATACTATCTACCCTATCATACTGCTCTTTGAAAGCAAAGACTTTTTTTCCTTTCTTTATATACCCAGCACGTAATTCCCATGTATATAGTAGAGCCTCATCAATGGTTAACAGATTAATTGATTGAAGAACAGAATGAGATATTTTATCCAAAACTCTGTTAAAATGTTGGTTAACTGTATCCTCAACATTCCTCTCATCTACTAGTTAGTAATTTTGTCAAAATGGAAAATGAAGTTAGTTATTTTCATTTAGTTATTTAGCTATTTATTTTATTCTGAACTTTAGAAATAAAACAAGTATTTCCATAACATAGTAGAATAGGAAAAAGAAAAGATAATTATACATGAAACTGCAAAACTATTACATATAACTTGTTATTCCTTTTAAATATATAATACAATTATCAAGCAACTCTTTTTCCCCCTTTTTTTCTTCCCTTCCATTTTCTTGGGAGAGTCATGTTTTATCACTACTTCCTTTCTAGACGTTTGCTGACACTCTCTTTTGTGATTCATTACAGTGTTTTCCCAGGAATCAAAGTTGTGTTCACTGGCCCATAGTTTGCATACAGTATTATCTTTCAAAAAAAAAAAAACAGGACTTTTTTTCTTCTCCAATCCTGTGGTTTCCCTCCTGTTTTCAATAATCCTTCAAATATCCATGGCAGTAGCTCGGCAATCATATCTGCCAGATTTTTAGGACTTAAGGATGCCATTAACCTGGGCAAACTGACTCGAATTCATCAAGACAAGCTATGTGCTAAAAAATACAAATAAAAAAAAATTCCTCCTGCTTTTAACAGGGAACCATTGATATCCAATAATAGTCACTTTCTTTACTTAGTTATATTTCTATTGCTAAAAGTTAACCACTTGATTAATATTTGCCACCAGAGACCAGTTCAATAAGAGTTTGACCAGAGGAGGTCAACCTTCCCACAGCACACATTACTCCCCTGTGAGGAAACAGCAAACTACATAAAGAATCGTAGTAATTGACCTGGGTCCATACTTCAAGGCTAAATAGACACAGAGTAAATTGCACAGTACTTGGCTAGACAAGCTACTTACTGTTCTTTTTCCAACCCATAATGTCTGTAATTCTATTAGGCTTATT
Source organism: Petaurus breviceps papuanus (assembly GCF_028583685.1). Taxonomy (NCBI): domain Eukaryota; kingdom Metazoa; phylum Chordata; class Mammalia; order Diprotodontia; family Petauridae; genus Petaurus; species Petaurus breviceps. The sequence goes on along the minus strand of NW_027186546.1, from coordinate 10,030,819 downwards.
GCCCGTTATGCAATATGATACTACTGTAAAATTGTTCTTTTTGAAATACAAAAAATTAGAGTTAAGTAGTTTGTTTTTTCCTTAGAGAATACAGATTACCTTGTGTTGTAACAGTTTTGGGTGCTAGGCCTTTGGAAAACAAACCAAAAATGTTATATTTATTATTAGGGGGGTCAGGAAAAGGAACTAGAGGCAAAATTAGCTTCCCAATGACATGAGGCAAACACAACTAGAACACTGATCACGGAGATGGTGATCCCAATGGTTCCCTGATGCTCCAGAACAATTGTCACAATCATGCTAATTATCTAAATATTTATTTTGCAAAGGAACTTTAGAATAGGAAGAGATCTGAAATGTTCAAGGAACTGTCATCAGACTCGCATTTTAAAATATCACATCCTAGCCAATGGTGACAACAAACATTTTATTTCCCTGTCTAGATTGCCCCAACCCTTCCTTCTGCCAATTTAGATTCTGTCCATCCTTCAAGACTCAATTCAATTTCCAATATCTTGTGTAAAGTCACATACCAGTCCACCATGATGTTCTCATTATTCTCTAGTATCAACTGAGAGAGGCATTCCCTTAATTATAAAAATCTAATTAATGAAAGTACTATCTATATAATAATATTAATAAGCTTTTATATGGAATTTATATCTAATAGCTATAATTATTTAATTATCAATATTTAATCATAATCTTTTTAATAATATCTACATGTAATTATTTAATATATAACATCTGTGCATAAATACTTAATAAGTAATATGTAACTATTTAATAATTATATATTGGTCATTTAAAAAGCATTTATATAGAACTTTAATGTTTGCAAAAATACTTTTCAAAAATATTTTATTTTCACAAAACCCTAGAAGGTAGGTGTTATTATTATCTACATTTTATAAACAAGGAAACTGAAGGAGACATGAGTTAATGACTTTTCTAGGGTCATGAAGGAACTCAGATCTTCCTGACTCCAGGTCCAGAACTCTATCCTTTGTATTACCTAGCTGTCCCAAATATCACAGCACCTCTCTCTCTCTACTACTCCAAATGTCATTTCAGAAGGGCATAAGACAGCAGGACTGTCACCTCCCTTATTCTGAACACTGAGCTAAGAACAACTCTCTTTCTCCTCTGGAGCCATCTGGGTCCAGTGGCAAGATATAGATCAGTGACTGGAGATGTCCCAGAAGTGAAATAAGCATAGAAAGAGAAAATATAACATGGTTACTAGCCTCAAGGAGTTTTCAAACTAGTGGAAGATAAAAAATAACCCCACAAATAAGCAAAATGTAATTTAGAATAAGCTACATGTCCATAAAAGGTAAGAGTGGCATAAGAGTTTAGAAAAGGACCATATTTAGCTTGGGGATAAAGAGAAAGTCTTTTTTTTTTAAGCAATGGGGGTTAAGTAACTTGCTCAAGGTTACAAGGCCCAGTGTTTTTGGGTGGGTGCTAAGTGTCTGAGCCCGGATTTGATCCCAGGTCATCCCGACACTGGGGCTGGTGCTCTTACTCACCGCACCACCTGGCCGCCCCTAAGCAACGGGGGTTAAGTAACTTGCTCAAGGTTACACGGCCCGGTGTTTTTGGGTAGGTGCTAAGTGTCTGAGCCCGGATTCAATCCCAGGTCATCCCGACACTGGGGCCGGAGCTCTTACTCGCTGCACCACCTGGCCGACCCTAAGCAATGGGGGTTAAGTAACTCGCTCAAGGTTACACGGCCTGGTGTTTTTGGGTGGGTGCTAAGTGTCTGAGCCCGGATTCGATCCCAGGTCATCCCGACTCTGGAGCTGGCACTCCTACTCGCCGCACCACCTGGCCACCCCAGTGCTCTTTCCACTGTGCCATACTGTCGCTTGAGAGAAAGTCCTCTGGAAGAGGTGTCTTATAAGCCAGGCCTGGAAAGGAGGGAAGGATTGTAATAGATTGATGTAAGGAAAGAATACATTACAGGCAAAAAGGATATTTTGAGAAAGGTGGTAAGAAAGAACAGGATGTGACTAGCAATGTGTAGTCAAATCTGACTAGATTATGGAATAGGGGAAAAGATGCCAACCCATGTGGAGGCTTGGTAAACATGCATCTGGGCATACATAATGGAGAGAAGTTCTTCTCTCCACTTTAGAGGAGGTATCCTCTGAGCTTACTTTCTGATGACAAAAAGTCTTTTAATTAACTTCTGAGTCAGAACTGGACGGGTGTGCAAAATGTTTGAATGGATAAACTCTCACTCTCTTCTTCAGTGAGTAAGGCTAGAACAGATGTTAACCACCATGTGAAGGAACTGATCCCTGACCTGGCTGCCATGTTTCTGTGAACAAACCTGTCAGAAGTCTAGCCTAGAAGTTGTTGGCAGAGTCTGCCAGTAGCCAACACAACCCTTAGGAGCCACCATGAAAACCATGAAGGAGACAACTCAGCTGAACAGAACAGCAACTCATTCATTGGATACACAACATCCAGAAATTAATTTGTTAGAGATTCCTTGAAGGGAAAACAAGACTCCCAGAACCTGGAAATACACTGCCCCTGGAGGTGATGGGGGAACAAGAGTGAGGGGTTGGGATGGAGAAGGCTTTGTAGCAACCATTTTAAATTCTGTTTTCCCAGGAACTAACTGGATTTTCAGAAGGGAGCATATCTGTCCTTTCTGTGGGATTATTTTTTATAAGTTGGTTCTTGATACAGCTTTTCAGTAAATAACTCTTTGTAAATGCTAATTGTTGTTAATTGTTCAGTTGCTCTTGGAACTATATTAACTGACTAAATTCTATTGGTGCAAAACACACTAGATGGGAGACTGATGAGTGATAGTATTGAATTTCCCAACCCATCTGGGTTAACCCTTGTACCCAGAGGTAGCAGTATCCAGTCACCCTCCGGGGACTACCTTCCCATACTAGTAGGTATTGGGAGAGAGTGCCAAGGGTTTGCCAAACAGGTAAGGAAACTGAGGCCTAGGGATTTTGTGAATGGCCTAAAGTCTCATAGTTAGTAAGCTAGATTTGAACTTGGGGCTCATGATTCTGAGTTTAATGAAAACGTTCAGCTGGTTTCTTACTGCATCACACTCCCTCCTCAAGACAAATATCAATGATCCATGATTTTCATAGTGAGAGGACTTTTCACAATCCACCTATACCTTATAGCCTTAGATAAGTATCTGAAGTTCAGGGTGGTTAATGAATTATAGGCCAAATACTAAAAATTACTCCTTGATATCATTTTATTTCCTTTTGGGAGTAGGAGAAAACTTTCAGGAGAGAGGAAAAGGAGAGAATAGACAGACAGATATAAGTAAAACAAGCCAGGGAGAAATGTTCAGTCAGTAGGTTTTGAAGTAATACTGTTCCAACCTCATCTTACTGCTGACTTTAGCTATGAATTTCAAAGTTACCACTAAGTTACCATTGTTCTTTGAAAAGCACAAACCCAATGACAAATGTTGGAGAGGATGTGGGCAAACTGGAACACTAATGCATTGTTGGTGGAGTTGTGAACTGATCCAGCCTTTCTGGAGAGCAATCTGGAATTATGCCCAAAGGGCTATAAATACTTTCATACCCTTTGATCCAGCAATACCACTCCTAGGGTTATATCCCAAAGAGATCATAGAAATGGGAGAAAGACCCATATGTACAAAAATGTTTATAGCAGCTCTTTTTGTGGTGGCAAAGAATTGGAAATTAAGGGGGTGCCCATCAATTGGGGAATGGCTGAACAAGTTGTGGTATATGCATGTTATAGAATACTATTGTGCTATAAGAAACGAAGAGCAGGCAGTCTTCATATTTACCTGGAGAGGCTTAAAAGAACTGATGCTGAGTGAGAAGAGTAGAACCAGGAGAAATTTGTACACAATTACAGACACAACATATGTGTGATGACCAACTTTGATAGACTGGACTCTTCTCAGCAACGCAGTGATATAAGTCAATCCCAAAAGACTCATGAGGGAGAGAAAAATGTGCATCCAGAGAAAGAACTAAGTTTATATCCAGGTGGAAGCAAAATACCTGATCTTTTTCGTTCTCTTATTTGGTTTTATGTCCTCTTTACCATTTTTCATTCCCGCCGGTACAATCCATCCTTATAACCTGACCAATGTATAATGTGAAAGTATTTATAGATCCTATACTTGACTATAAGCTGCCATGGGAGGGGGAGAGGAAGGAGGGGGACAAAATGTGAAATTCAAGGAATTGTGGAATTGAATCCTGTAAACTAAAAGGAAACAAATTAATAAAATTTTAAAAAAAAAGAAAAGCACAAACCCGATGTTCATAGCTCAGTGTCTATTTTAAATTGGACAGTTTAACAAGGGGAAATAATCTTTAGTCTAGAACAATGGTAATCAAAATAATATACATTTACTTTACCTGATGAAATTAAACCAAGAAGTTGGCCACTCATTGTTCAAGTCTTCACTTATTGAAGAAGTTCCTCACAAAGGGAGAGCATCCCACCTCAAATTTTCCCTCAAAATTTCATCACATTAAAAAAAAAACTTTGTTTTCTCCTCTTATCAATTTAACATATGGTGAAGGCTAATTCAATCTATTCATACTGCAGCTGTCTTCAGAGTTCAGTGCTTACTCATAGGAAAATCGACTTGAAAAAAATTTACATTCAGTTGTGGCCTGTGGCAGCCCTTTTTCTTTTCTTTTTTTAGCCTAATTTTGTGTCATATTCAGTCATACATAAATAAAAAACATCAGTCACCCATTATTTCAAATTCTGAATAAAGGACAGGATATGAACTTTAACCTTGGAATGTTTATTTCATTTCGGAGTAACCCATAAATCTAATTTCATTACAATTAGTCTACAAAAATACGAATCAAATATAGTTCCCATAATTAAAAAAATAATTTCTAATTGTGCCATTGCAAAATAATGTCCAGACTGAACAGACGTATAATGGAGGCAGAAAGTCTCCAGAAGTCCATCTCATCTTTCTAGCAAGATAATTCATTATCCAAAGGGTTTCCTTCCAGCAGAGGTTTGGCTGACCATAGCTACAATAGGGAAACTTAACTAAGGTCAATTATGAAGGAAAACAAGTCTAGTGAAAGCAATCCTCTAAGGGATTTTTGGTCATTTTTACTGTAGGTCAAAGGTGTTGGAGCCCTGCCATAGAGCAGATGTGATCTATGATCTCAGTGTGGTACTTCTGTCACTGGCTTAAACAGCCACCACTCCACACTTCGTTCTGTTTGATTCTTGTCAATTTATCCTAAACCACTATTGGGAATCAGTCCAATTCATTGCAGAATTTCCTCTGGTTAGTTTCATATTTTGTGAATTCCAGTGAAGCATCAGAATGCTCACCTGTTCAGCCTTATTCTCATTACACTCAAAAATCATAGATTAAATGGGGAAGCTAAGTGGCATAGTGAGTAGAGCACCGGCCCTGGAGTCAGGAGGACTGGAGTTCAAATCCTACCTCAGACACTTAACACTTACTAGCCATGTGACTTTGGCAAGTCACTTAATCCCAACTACCGTCCAAAAAACAAAAAAAAAAAAATATCATAGATTAAGTTCCTGAATGAAGGGCAAGGCCCCATACTAAATCCTAGAGATTTAAAAAGACAAAAGCAAAAGTACCTGATCTCTGACAGTTTATATTCTATTTGCAGAGGCTATAATTCCCTTTCTTGTCATTCATGCATTTCAGAAAAATGAGTTATTGTCATAAGCCTATTTAAACAAGGAAGTTGGTATGATGGAACAATATCTGTTCCATATAGTCTAGGCTAGATTTTCCCTAAAAAAAGCAAAGAAGCCATCCTTGAAACCTCATAGATCCAGAGGGACTAAGGCTTGAACCAGTAACAAAATTTCTAGATTACCTAAGACATAAAAACATCAAACTGGGTACTTCTTAATTTTGACACATCCTTTTGACCAGGCACGCCAATATGGTAAATGCAGAGGCAATGGTAGTGTTATACAATTGATTGAGTGATGAATCTTAGTTAAATACATCCTTTTATTCATGTTTTATGTATGATCTGCAAGGATCTTGTTTCTTTCTAATCCCAAGCCCAAACCACTGAACCAGCCTGAGGCAGGCTTGGCCCAGAAGAGGGAGCCAATAGAAAGTGATATTTTTTGACCACCAGGACCCATGAAACAAATACACAAATCACCCCTTGTGTCCTTTTGGTTTTCCCTTCTTTTGCTTCTGTGATGATGTTAATGGAGTAGCAGAAAATAGGACCAGAAACCATTAAGGATCATTTAATTCTTCTATTTTTAGAGCATCTGCATAACAGTGGATAGATAACTAGACTGATATGTATATGTATGTGTACGTGTATATATATGGGTATTGGTATATCTATAGGCATAGGTATAGGTGTGTGTATATATGCACATGTCTGTACACATATAAATAAGAACATATGTGTGTATATACTACACATCTCTGTATATATACAGACACAGAATAATACATATATGCATGTGAATGTGTATATGCATTATAGTATGTGTGTATAGAATACATGTGTATGTACACATGTGTATATACATGCATGTATGTGTGTGGGTGTACGTATGGATATGCTTTTCTTCCAGGTTTGGAAGCTTGAATTTTGAGATAGTGTTTCCCAATTACTGTAGCATTTTTACCACTCTAGTAAACTTATACTACCCAAAATCATCCCTACTTAAAATCTCTAAATTGAATTACAAATGACTCCTCCTGGAAGTCTTTTACTCCTTCCCCTGCCTAGACTTCTCCTTTTGTTTTCACAAATTCTCCATCCCCTACCTGTCTACCTGACCCAAGTTATTTTATCAGTTTGAAAATAAGTCAGGTTGCAAACTACTCTATTAGGATACGTGCAAACTCTTGGAATAGTTTTTCAACTTTTTACTTTTCAAAGAATTTGCAGATATCTTAATGTAGTCGTTTACTGATGAGGAAACTGGGGCAGACAGCAGTAAAGTGACTTGTCTAGGATCACACAGATAGTGAGTGTCTGAGGTTGGTCTTAAACTCAGGTCTTCCTAATTCTGTTTCTATTATTTATTCTATATAAGTCTATTCCACAATATATATATATACATATATATATATATTCTATATAAGTGTATTCTACAACCTAGCAGAAGGAATGATAGGTTTTAAGACCTACTGTCCAGGAGTCATAATGTATGTTGGCAATGCAACACTGATAACTTTCTGTCAACATCTTTTGTTCCTCAACACATTTCTACCTAGTATCATAACACTCTGGTATCACTTGGGAAAGAAATACTGGGTCAATCCATGACCTGTGTACCTCAATCCTGAATAGGTCATTCTGATACCCCAAGTATCAACCTTCATTGATGCACTGACAGCGCACTGTGTTCCTAAATAGAGCCTATTCATATCTTTTTTTTTAAGTGAAAACTGTGGACTACTGCTTTTTTTTAAGTGAAATTAATAAGACTGATTTTTTTTCTTTCACATCGAGAGAGGAACAATTTTATATTCACAGAATTTTTGAAGGAAACCTATCCCTAATTGTTTGACAAAATATGTGACTGCTGTCACAAAAGCTCTCCTGGGAATCATGTATTATCAAAGCCTTTCAGGACCTCCCCCTGCCTGAGGCAGAAAAAACCACAACAGTTGCGTGCAAGGGATCTTACTCATCAATCCTTATTCCTGCAGGGGTCATGTTTCTCTTTCCATCAGTGGGTGGTCCCCCTCAGATCAGGCTAATGAGACACTCTGTGTTTCTCTCATGATGTCTAAGGCTATTGTTTTAAGATGTCTCTTCCTTGGGAAGTTAGTATGTTGAACCCTCTCTCTCCTGCTTTTTTCTCCTGCCAAGCCCATAGGTATAAAATTTTTACTCAACACTACCAGTATTTTCCATTTATTATAAGTATAACCCTTAGAGGCAGTTCCTGCTTAAGTCATGAGTATATAACACCCCCCCCAAAAAAAAAAACTTAAAGAGGCTCTCTAAATAGCTCAGCATTGTGAGATGAGGCCTCTAAGAGCAGGTGCTATGATTTCAGAGGTAGAAAGAAAGGGTCCCTGCCCTACAAATTTCCCAATTAAAAGTCACAATTAATGAAAGACTTAAAATGAAAATATACATGGAAGAAGTATTAATTTGATTTCAACTTCTACTAAGTCACAAATTACATATTAGAACCAGAATCAAGTTTGGATTGGGGAGATTCTAAAGGTTGTATCCGAAATGACTCCTGTGCCATTTGTTGGTGTATATAAATGTAAGGAGGAGGAGCTCCAAAGATAGACCATTTCTCCTTTACTCCCTGTGATGCATTTTATTATAGGTGGCACTGGAAGTTGGATCTTGCCTCTTCTATTTTATTTTAGAATCAGGACTAATGTCTTCTATCCCTCCCTTCCTTTCCCCTCTACAGGGACAAACAGTATTTGTAACTCCAGACAGAACACAGTGTTGGCTAAGCAGTCAAACTGGACCAGTCTTTCCACTGAGTCCTCTTTCCTGCTCCCACGCCTGCCAAGAAATCAGGAAGTATCTTAGAAGACAGGTCTATACTCCTTTGTATGATGGTACCTGTACAGATCTCTTCCCTTTGAACTTAAAAGTTATATACTGAAGAAAATGTACTAAATGTACCCAATCATGTTTTTTTCTTGAAGGCTTGCAATATATCAATGGATGCTGCCAATCATCATTTTGACACATCAAATCAGCAATATTAATTGAAAGCACATGAAAATTATTTTTTAAATTAAATTTTATGTTTATTTTTAGTTTCCATCATTCATTTCCACAAGATTTTGAGTTATATATTTTCTCCCTATCTTTCCCCTACCCATCACTCCAACACAGTGATCCCACTGTATACCCCCTCCCCTAATCTGCTGTCTCCTATATCCTCCCCCATCACCCCTCCAACTTTCCAGTAGGGCAAGATGGATCTCTATACCCCAGTGAGTATATATCTTATTTCCCAGTTGTATGTAAAATAATAATAATAATAATAGTTTTTTTAAAACATTTGATTTTAAAACTTTGAATTCCAGATTCTTTCCCTTCCACCCTCGTCACCTACCCTTAATGGGAAGATAGGCGATTCAATATATATATAGGTTGTACATGTGTAACTATGTAAAGCATTTCCATAGTGGATATATTGTGAAAGACTGACTATATTTCCCTCCCTCCTATCCTGCCCCCCACTTATTCTATTCTCTACTTTGATCTTGTCCCTTTTCAAAAGTGAGTGCTTCTAATTACCCTCCCCTCAACCTGCCCTCCCCTCCTTCATCCCCTCTCTCATCCTCTTCCCTTCTATTCTCCTGTAGGGTGAAATACCCTATTTAGTGTGTATGTCATTCCCTCCCTAAGCCAAATTCAATGAGAGTAAGGTTGACCCATTCCCTTTTGCCTTCCTGTTTTTCCTCTCCACTGTAACAGTTTTCCCTTGCCTCTTGTATATGAGATAATTTATCCCATTCTGTCTCTCTCCATCTCCTGTCATTATATTCCTCTCTCACCTCTCAATTTCACCTTTTAAGTATCATTCCTTCCTATTCAATTGGTCCTGTGCCCTCTGTCTGTGTATACCTATGCACATATATACACACACTCACATATGTATTCATATGCTCATATGCCCTCCTATATATACACAAAGCACTAAGGATGCAAAAATGGGAAAAGGTAGTAATAGGCTATAATAATCCAGCCATATTTATGTGCTATTAAAAGAACTATGAAATCAACCCTTTTGGAACTCAATTTAAATGATGAAAGGAAAGTGACTAAACTGGCCATATCCTTTTACCCAGTGATCTTACTACCTAGGATATCCCTCCCCACCACACCCTCCACAAAAATAAAAGCAAAACCAGAAATAAAGGTTCAATTTATAACAAAATATTACTAGTAGCACTTGAGTAGCAAAGCTTTGGAAACAAAGTGGTTGCTTGTCATTTGGAGAATGACTAAAAAAAACAAGTATGATTGCAATTTAATATTATTGCACCTTTAGAAATAATGATAAAGAATGCAAAGAAACATGGAAGGTTTGTCAGTGAATAAATATGTATTAAGCCTCTACTATGTGCCCGTACAAAATAACCCTATATGGGGTCATGAAGAGTCAGACACAGCTGAAAAATGACTGAACAGCAATGTGCCAGGCATTGTACTAAATTCTGGATATACAAATACAAAAAGAGGCAATCTCTGCTCTCAGGGAACTTACTATCTCATGGGGGAAGACAATATGAAAAAGGAAGCAGAAAGGGGGAGTGGAGGAGGTACCTGGCTCAGAAGCATGATGGAAAAATACAAAGGAGTGCAGCCAAGAGAGAAAGGAAGAGATAGCTAGCTTAGGCACCATCCTTAAATGTAGGTTTTGGGAGTAGCATTTGATCACAATGAGCTTATTGAAGAGATTTGAGTATCAAAGCTAATACAATCTTTTTTTTTTAGATAATATGTTATTTCTCCTAAATTACCTATAAAAAATAATTGTTTATTTTTTAAAGTTTTGAATTCTAAATCTAAACCTTCCTCCCTTCCATTCCCCTCTCCCTGAGACAGTAAACAACCTGATATAGTTAAACATGTGCAATATGCAAAACATTTCCATATTAGTCATTTTATGCAAAAATAATTCAACCAAAAAAAAGTAAAGTGAAAAACAGTATGCTCCAGTCTGTATTCAGATAACATCAGTACTTTTTCTAGAGTCAGATAGCATTTTTCATCATGAGTCCTTTGTATAGGATCTTTGTATTGCTGAGAAGAGCCAAGTGATTCACAGTTCTTCATGGTATGATATTGTTGTTACTGTGTACAATGTTTTCCTGGTTCTGTTCACTTCACTATGTATCAGTTGATATAAGTCTTTCCAGGTTTTTCTGAAATCATCCTGCTTATCATTTCTTAGAGCACAATATTATTCAATTAACAATTATATACCATAGCTTGTTCAAGACTGATACAATCTTGAAGGATGGTGAGGTTCCTAGGGCTATTAGGAACTATTAGGACAGAATATGGTATGCATGCATTCTCATTTACAGTTACTGTATTAGATATTTTTGTTTAATTGGTTTTTTTTCTTTGCCAGAAGGGAAGGTTAAGTCTGGAGGGAGGGTAGAAAATAAATGAGATATGCAGATAGATATGACACAGATAGCATTTCCCAAGTATTTTACAGGATCCTAGTCTCATAGACTTAGAACTGAAAGGGACTTCAGAAATAATCCATCACCCTATCTACTCTATTCAAGAACATTTATTAAGCAGTAATTATGTGCCTGGCACTGTGCAAAGGGCTGACATAACACAGGATGAGTATTGATATTTAGAAAATAGGCTGATGATGTTTATCTATCTGTATCTACTTGGGGGGAGAAGGAAAGGAGGAAGAAGAGAGAGAATCAATCAGGATTGCCTTCTTACTAAAGGGTTTGGGTCATCTCTGGAGCCCAGAAAGTTGAAAACAATAAGGAGAAACTGAATTGTGTTTGACTAAGCCTCCACAAAGTATCAGCATGCCATTGCTATTAAACTTAGCTTTAACATCTGCTTGTCCTGACAAATGTTGACCCTGGAAAATCCTGACATTCTCCTTAAACTGCTCAGCTACTTATTAGTGATCATACAGGAAGTTCATCCACATGACATCCTCATGTGCCTATTGGTAAATGCAAGGACACCTTAGTAAATTGGAAATAATATCTACAGTCCTTGCCCTCCTAAAGCCTACATTCTAGTCAGTCAGACAAAAGCATTCACTAAGTGCCCACTATGTAGCAGACATTGTGCTATGTAGCAGACACTGGGAATACAAAGCTAAAAATGAAATATTTCTTGCCCTTGAGGTACTTATGTTCTAGTCAGTCAGTCCAAAGTATTTATTAAATGCTCCCCGGGTACTATCATATAGTAGGATTGGAAGAATGGTTATTAAAACAATGTTCTAAAGATGCTTCTAGGGCTGTATCCCAAAGAGATCACACAAGTGGGAAAAGTACCTATATGTACAAAAATATTTATAGCAGCTCTTTTTGTGGTGGCAAAGAATTGGAAATCAAGGGGATGCCCATCAATTGGGGAATGACTAAACAAGTTGTGGTATATGAATGTTATGGAATACTATTGTGCTATAAGAAATGAGGAGCAGATAGACTTCATAATAACCTGGAGAGATTTATATTAACTGATGCTGAGTGAGAGAAGCAGAACCAGGAAAACTTTGCACACAATTACAGACACATCGTATCTGTGATGGCTAACTGTGATAGATTGGGCTCCTCTCAGCAATGCAAGGCTATAAGACAACTCCAAAAGACTCAAGATGGAGAGAGCTATCTACATCCAGAGAAAGAACTACAGAGTCTGAATGCAGATTGAAGCAAACTACTTGCTTTCTTTCTTTTGTGTTTTGTTTTGTTTTGTTCCTTCTTTCTCATTCACTCCATACTGCATGCCACAAAGGGGGAGGGGGAGAAGGAGAAAATTTGGAACTCAAAGGATTGTGGAACTGAGTGTTGTAAACTAAAAGTAAATAAATAAATTTTTAAAAGGAGGACTAAAATTATATTTGGGGATAATACTGAGAATGTGAGCAATAGATGCAAATATAGACAGGCAATGATTGCTACTGATAATCTAGACCACTGCTACTGCTAAGATTCCTAGCACTATATCAGATAGCAGTGATGACACTGGACTTGACTGGTATTTTATTGGAAAAGGCTCTGGTTTATTCACATTACATATAATGTTGGGCCCTTGGTTTTAGATAATACCATTAACCATATTAAGGAAAAGTCCATATAATCCTCTATTTTCTAATATTTTTAACAGAAATGGTTGTTCTATGTTGTCAAAAGTGTTTTCTACATCCGCTGATAAAAATCATATGATTTTTGTTTTCTTATTATTAATATAGTCTCTTATTTTTATAGTTTTCTTAACATTAAAGTAACCCTACATTCCTAGTGTTCAATCTTTGTAATGTACAGTTTTCTTTCTCTGTTTTAATGTTCCCTGGTTTAAGTATCAAGATCATCTTTGTATCATAGAAGTAATTTTGGGTAGGATCCCTTTTGTCCTATTTTTTCACACTATACAATTGGAATTGATCTTTGAATATTTGATAGAATTCACTTGTAAATCCATCTGATTCTGGGTTATTTTCTTTGAAATTCAATTTATGACTTGCGAAATTTTTTCTCTCAATTTCTTGATGTTGAGTTATTTAAATTCTCTCTCTTTTTTTTATTTTGTAGATATTCTTGCATTTCATTTAAGGTATAAGTTTTAGTGACAGATAGATAGCTAGGTGGCACAGTGGATAGATAGATCATGGAACTTGGAATCATGAAGACCTAAGTCTAAATGCTGCTTCAAATACTTATTAGTTGTATGACTGTATAAGTGAGGCAAGTTTTCTGACTCAGTTTCATCAACTGTAAAGTGGACTTAATAATAATATCCAATTCAAAAGTTTGTTGTGAAGATTAAATTAGCTAATACTTAGAAAGTATTTTGCAAACCCTAAAGTGTTATATAAATACTGGCTATTATATAGTTGGACAAACTAGTTTCTAATAATACCCTTTATTTCTTCCTCATTTCTTGTTAATTCTCTTTTTTTTTCCATTTCTGACACTGGTTATTTGGTTTTCTTCTTTTTTTAGTCAAATTAGCTAATCGTCAATCTATTTTTTATTTTTGGAAATAGCTCCCAGTTTATTCAATTTTGCAACACTTAATGTGTTTTTTTTTTTTGCTTTCAATACTTCTCACAATTTCTACTTTGTTCAGTAATTGGGATTTTTTTAATTTGTTGGTTCACTAGGATATTTTTTAGTTACATATCCAATTGATTAATCTGTTCTTTCTCCCTTCTGTTTATGAAATTGCTTAAAGTTTCACAAATTTTCTTCAAAGGACTACTTTGGCTACATCCCAAAATTTTGTATATTGTTTCATTGTTGTGATTGTCTTTAATTAAATTAGCTATCATCTCTATAATTTGTTTTTCAATCCATTGATTTTTCTTTGAATTTTGATTTAATGTACAGTTAACTTTTAATTCTTTTGTCAGCAGTCATTTCTCTAATATAAATTTTATTGTATTTTGGTCAGTAAAGGATGTATTTGATATCACTGCTTTTCTGCATTTCTGTGAGGTCTTTAAACAACAATGCACAGACAATTTTTTTTTAATGTTGATTGCACAGTTAGGAAAATGTATACTCCTTTCTACTGTCATTCAAAAATTGCCAAATATCTATCATATCTAATGTTTCTAAAATTCTATTTAGGTTTTTAGCTTCTTTCATTTACTTTTTTTATATTTATCTAGATTTGAAAGGGGTTCCTTGAGATCTTTCATTAATATAATTTTACTGACAATTTTTTCCTATAATTTGTTTATCTTTTTTGCCTTCAAGTTTTAAACTCCACGCCATTCAATGCATATATGCTAATTGTTGAAATTAATTCATTATCTATAGCACCTTTCCATAAAATATAGTTTCCCTGTTTGTGTCTTTTAATTAAATCTACTTTGACCATTGCTTTATCTGAGATCATGATTACTAACCTTGGTTTTTTTGTTTTGTTTTATTATAGTTCAGCTGAGGCATGTGTAAGTATGTTTCAAGTATATTTTTCATAAGCAATATATTACTGGATTCTGCTTTCTAATCTATTTTGTGACTGAGTTTATCCCATTCACTCATAGTTATGATTATTAATTATGTCTTTCTCTCAATCCTATTATCTTATGGGGTTTCCCCCCTCTCTTTGCTTCCTAGCACATCTTTATCATAACACCTTATCCTTTTTTTCCTTTTAAATTCCTCTTCTCAATTCCCCCTCTAACCTTAAGGTTTTATTTATGATTAATCCCTTTTTGAATCTATCCTCTCTCTTATTCTTCCCTTCCATTTTTTCCTACTTCCCTGTTAGACTGTACATGTTTTATGTCAAACTATATGTGTACATGTATGCATGCCTCTGTGTGAGTATATGTATGTATGTATGTTTGTGTGCATGTATGTATGTATGCATGCATGTATGTATTTTTCTACTCTCCTTTGATCATGAAATGAGAGTGAGGTTCAAGTAATACCCAGTGCCCCTACCTTGATTATTTGTATAGACTTTGCCTTGTACATCCTGAGGAGAGCTAAGTTCCCTTATTCTTACTTCCTCTTTTCTTAGTACTACATCTTTTTATTCCTGCCTTTCCTTTCTTCTTATAATATCATAGGAGCATAATAAAACCAATACCATTCCCTCTATCATACTTGACATCCTCTATAACCCTTGATGATATTAGGGTTCTCTAGGGATACTTATATCAATCCCCTACTTCCATATTAGAATGTAAATATTTCATTGGTATTAAGTCCCTTCTGTATAAAGATACCCTCATGCATATTTCATGTTTCTCTTGACTCCCATGTTTCTATTTCAAAATTTCTATTCAGCTCTGATCTTTTCATTGGGAATATTTGAAAGTCCTCTATTTCATTGAAAATCTGTATTTTCCCATGTCAGATTATATTCAGTTTGACTTTGTAACAAGTTATTTTTCAGATTGTTTCTTGAGGTCTCTTCCAACTCTGTCATTCTCTAAAAACATAGTTTTTGGATTTTCCTCAGTCTTTTAAGATAATGAGCATTTACAACCCAAAAGAGAAAAAAAAATATGCAACTATCCTAGCCAAAATCAGGGATTTATATCTTCAAGTTTTGTGTTTCTTTTTATGAAAAATAAAACTGTAATGGAGAAAGGTCATATTTACTTCTGGCCAAAGGCTTTTATTAGGAATTTTTGTTGCATTTTAAGGAATGGTTTCCAAATTCTAGTTTGTTTATTTTTTGTTTTTACCTCAGGAATTGGGCACTCTCTCTTTGGACATATTCCCCTGTTTACTGTCTTTCATTTAGTTAGGCAGCACCATATTGGATCCAATTCAATATGGGACTTCATCATTATCTCTGTTCATTTTAGGACAAGAGTAAGAACCAACATCTGCAGATTAGTTGGTTTAAACTGGGTCACAGTTGTTCCTTTCCTTAGGGTTACTTGTTTGTCACATTCATTTTGTAACCTAATTGGAACTCTTTCTTCTTCCACATTAACTTTGATTTAGCAGCTGAGATTTCAACTCCATTTCCAGACAAGCCTCTGCTAGTCCCTGGTTTCTTCATCTTCTAAAGACAAGTGATTTTATTTTTCTCCTCAAATATATGACTGGCATTAGGGCTTCCCCCTCAAGGGAGATGAGAGGACAATTCTCTCATTGCAAATGAGCTGCTTCTGGCACACAGGTTTCACCTTGGTCGTATCCTTTAAGGGAATCTCCATGGACAATACTGCCTGAAACCCTCCCCTGGAATGTGCAAAGCTCTGCTCTGGCTTGTCTTGCCTTCGTGTCACACTTTCTTTCCACAACCAGTATTTGTTCAAGAGCCAGGACACATTAGGATGTTGCATTTTTTCCATTTACTGCATCATTTTCCAAACTACACATCAAGTAAGTGCTGCCGAATCTTCTCAGGTTGTGTCAACAAGGAACAAAGGTAACAGCAGGTACGCCACTTCTTTTCTAGCACATTTGTTCAATAAAAGCAGGTTTCCAAGCAGACCAGTTGACATAATTTATTTAACTTGGTCTTCCACATAGAACAATGTAACTTGTTTTTTTTTTTTGTTTCTTTTTGTTGTTGTTGTTTAATTTATTTTTAGTTTTCAACATTCATTTCCACAAATTTTCTCCCCATCTTTCCCCTACCCCCACCCCAAAAGAGGGATTCTACTGAATACCCCTTCCCCCAATCTGCTCTCTCTTATGTCCTCCCCCATGCCCCCTCCGACTTTCTAGTAGGGCAAGATGAATTTCTATACCCCAGTGACTGTATATCTTATTTCCCAGTTGCATGTAAAAAAATTATATATGTATATATATATATATACATATATAATTTTTTTTAACATTTGATTTTAAAACTTTGATTTCCAGATTATTTCCTTTCTTCCCTTATCAGCCATCCCTACTGGGAGGAAAAGCGATTCAATATAGGTTATACATGTGAAGTTACACAAAATATTTTCACAATAGATACATTGTGAAAGAATGATTATACCTCCCTCAATCCTATCCTGCCCCCCACTTATACTATTTTCTACTTTGACCCTGTCCCTTTTCACAAAGAGTGTATTTCTAACTACCCTTCACCCCTCTCAATCTGCCCTCCCTTCCATCATCCCACCTCTTATCCTCTTCCCCTCTACTTTCCTATAAGATAGGATACCCAATTTAATGTGTATGTTATTCCCTCCTTAAGCCAAATTCAATGGGAGTAAGGTTGACCCATTCCCTTTCCCCTTCCTATTCTTCCCCTCCATTGTAACCGTTTTCTCTTGCCTCTTTTATATGAGGTAATTTACCCTATTAAACCTCTCCCTATCTTCTTTCACTATATTCCTCTCTCACCTTTTAATTTTATTTTTTAGATCTCATCCCTTCCTATTCAACTGATCCTGTGTCCTCTATGTATACATGTACACATATATACACACACACTCACATATGCATTTATACACACATATACCTTCCTATATAAATATATGTGTATGTATACATATATAAACATATATATTCCCATCAACTATTCTCATACTGAGAAAAGTCTCATGATTTACAATTATCATTTTACCATGTAAGAATGTAAATATTTCAATTTTTTTAATAAGCAATTGGGGTTAAGTAACTTCCTCAAGGTTACACGGCCAGGTGTTTCTGGGTGGGTGCTAAGTGTATGAGCCCAGATTCGATCCCAGGTCATCCCGACTCTCGGGCCAGTGCTCTTACTCACTGTGATCCCTGGCTGCCCAAAATATTTCAATTTTAATAAGTTCCTTATGATTTCTTTTCCCTGTTTACCTTCTCATGCTTCTCTTGCTTCTTGTACTTGAAAGTCATATTTTCTATTCAACTCTGGTTTTTTCATCAAGAATGCCTGAAAGTCCCCTATTTCATTGAATGACCATATTTCCCCATGAAATATTATAGTCAGTTTTGCTGGGTAGCTGAATCTTGGTTTTAATCCCAGCTCCTTTGACCTCCAGAATATCATATTCTAAGCCCTTTGATCCCTAAATGTAGAAGCTGCTAGATCTTGTGTTATCCTCATTGTGTTTCCACAACACTCAAATTGTTTCTTCTTGGCTGGGAACTCTGGAATTCGTCTTTAATATTCCTAGGAATTTTCTTTTGGGGATCTTTTTCAAGAGGCAATCAGTAAATTCTTTCAATTTCTATTTTGCCCTCTGGTTCTAAAACAACATGGCAATTTTGCTTGAGAATTTCTTGAAGGATGATTTCTAGGTTCTTTTTCTGATCATGGCTTTCAAGTAGTTCAATAATTTTTAAATTATTTCTCCCGGATCTATTTTCCAGGTCAGTGGTTTTTCCAATGAGATATTTCACATTACCTTCTATTTTTTCATTTGTTTGGATCTGTTTTATAGTATCTTGATTTCTCATTAAGTCATTAGCTTCCATTTACTCCAATCTAATTTTGAAGGAATTATTCTCTTCAGTGAGTTTTTGAAATTCTTTTTCCATCTGGCAATTTTGGCACTTTTTTCTTTTTTTTTTTTTAATTAAACTTTATGTTTATTTTTAGTTTACCATCATTCATTTCCACAAGATTTTGAGTTACAAATTTTCTCCCCATCTTTCCCCTGCCCACCATCCCAACACAGTGATTCCATTGTATATCCCCACCCCAATCTGCTGTCTCCTATATCCTTCTCCATCCCCCTCCCACTTTCCAGTAGGGCAAGATGGATCTCTATATCCCAGTGCCTGTATATCTTATTTCCCAGTTTCATGTAAAAAAATAATTACACACACACACACATACATATATATATATTTTAACATATGATTTTAAAACTTTGCCAGATTCTTTCCCTTCCTCCCTCGTCACCCACCCTTACTAGGAAGATAGTCAATTAAATATAGGTTGTACAAATGTACCTATGCAAAACATTTCCATAGTGGATATATTGTGAAAGACTAACTATATTTCCCTCCCCCCTATCTTGCCCCCCACTTGTTCTACTCTCTACTTTGACCCTGTCCCTTTACAAAGTGTGTATTTCCAACTTCCCTCCCCCTCAACCTGCCCTGCTGTCCTTCATCCTCCCTCTCATCCTCTTCCCCCCTACTCTCCTGTAGGATGAGATACCCTATGTAGTGTGTATGTCATTCCCTCCCTTAGCCAAATTCAATGAGAGTAAGGTTGGCCTATTTCCTTTTGCCTTCCTGTTTTTCCCCTCCATTGTAACAATTTTCCCTCATCTCTTCTGTATAAGATAATTTACCCCATTCTGTCTCTCCCCATCTCCTCTCATTATATTCCTATCTCATCTCTGTTTCACCTTTTAAGTATCATCCCTTCCTATTCATTTTGTCCTGTGCCCTCTGTCTATATATACCTATACACATATATACAAACTCACATATATATTCATACACCCATATACCCTCCTGTATAGACATGTATGTATACATATCTCTATCTATCTATCTATCTATCTATCTATCTATCTATCTATCTATCTATACATACACACACATTTATATTTCCTTCAACTATTCTCACACTGAAAAAAGTTTCATAAGTTACAATTATCATTTTTCCATGTAGGAATGTAAATAGTTCAACTTTGATAAGTCCTTTATCATTTCTTTTCCCTGTTTACCTTCTCATACTACTCTTGCTTCTTGTATCTGAATGTCAAATTTCCTATTCAACGCTGGTTTTTTCATCAAGAATGCTTGAAAGTCCTCTATTTCATTGAATGACCATATTTTGTCCTGTGAAACATGATACTCACTCTTACTGGGTAGGTGACTCTTGGTTTTAATTACAGCTACTTTTACCTCTGGAATATCATATTTCAAGCTCTGTGATCCCTCAGTGTAGAAGCTGCCAGATACTGTATTATCCTGATTGTGTTTCCACAATATTCAAATTGTTTCTTCTTGTCTGCTTGTAATATTTTCTCCTTGATCTGGGAACTCTGGAATCTGGTTATAATATGGCTAGGAGTTTTCTTTTTGGGATCTTTTTCAAGAGGTGATTTGGAGGATTCTTTCAACCTCTATTTTGCCCTCTGGTTCTAAAATATCAGGGCAATTTTCCTTGAGAATTTCTTGAAGGATGATTTCTAGGTTCTATTTTTTTTTTTTACCAATAGAAATCCATTTATTTGAATAAGAAATCATAAGCTCTAATGTTCTGTTTCCAGGTACAGAGAAGGAAGGGTACAATCCAAACTTCTCTAGTATTCTATCTGTTAGGTATTGCTAGGCATTCAGTCTACGCATAATTGGCTAAGAGAATGACCAGGAAGTCAGAAGAATCCCAGTACCTGCACTGGAAAAAAAGCTAACTTCATCTCAGAATGAGAAGATGACAGACTTTTTATAGCCTTGGGCCAGCCTAAGGCAAGCTTTTCTTTCTTTCTTTCTTTCTTTTTCCATTTTTCAAATGCTTTATTAACTTCTGATTTACATCATTCATTTCCGGGAGATTTTGAGTTAAAATTTTCTTCCCGTTTTTCGCCTACGAACCGCCCCAAAATAGCAGTCCCACAGGATATCCCCTCCTCCAATGTGCTCTCTCCTATATTTTCTCCCATGCCCCTTTTGACTTTTCCAGTAGGGCAAGGCAGATCTCTATGTCCCAGTGCCTGTATATCTTATTTCCCAATTACATGTAATATAGTATTAATAATAGTATATATATATATATATATTTCCATGCACTCCCACTTACTGGGTCCCAAATTCCAGACTGCACTGACCTCTCACTTTGTCCTTCGCATCTATGTGTTGATAATTCTGGAAATGGCCACAGCTGCTGCTGATCTGGAGTCCCTCTGGCCAGCAGCTGGTCAGATCTGCCCTGGGGCCAAAACCTCAGGCTCACAGGGGCCTGGGCTCGGCTCCCAGAGCGCTGCACTGGCTGATTCCTGCCGGCCTGCTGGACTATCCTCAGCGGGGGTTAGCTTCTCTCTTTAATTTTCTGGGTTCTGAAGTTCCAAAGTTTGTTCAGAGTCCCCTTTTTACATTGATTGGGGAAGGTGGAAGTTGGAGCCGCTCAGAGGTTGTGCTTCTACTCCGCCATCTTGACTCCCTCTAGGTTCTTTTTTTTGATCATGGCTTTCAGGTAGTCCAATAATTTTTAAATGATCTCTCCTGGATCTATTTTCCAGGTCATTGGCTTTTCACATAGATATTTCACATTGCCTTTTATTTTTTCATTTGTTTGGATCTGTTTAATAGTATCTTGATTTCTCATAAAGTCACTAGTCTCCATTTGTTCCAATCTAATTCTGAAGGAATTATTCTCTTCAGTGAGCTTTTGAGATTTTTTTTCCATCTGGCAAATTTGGCTTTTTAAGGCATTCTTCTCCTTATTGGCTTTTCAAGTCTCTTTTGCCATTTGAGTTAGTCTATTTTTTAAGGTGTTATTTTCTTCAGTCAGGTTGTTGACTCTCTTTTCCTGATTTTCTTGCATCATTCTCATTTCTCTTCCCAATTTTTCTTCCACTTCTCTTATTTGGTTTTCAAAATCCTTCTTAAGCTCCTCTATGGCCTGTAACCAATTCATATTTTTCTTGGAAGCTTTTGGTGCAGGAGTTCTGACTTCATTGTCTTCCTCCTGTTCCATGCTTTGATCCTTTTTGTCCCCTAAAAAAGGAATCCAAAGCTGGATTGCTGTGCTTTCTTTACTTTTTTTGCTTGCTCACTCAATTACTTTACTTTTGAGCTTTTTGCCACAGTAGAACTCTGCTTCCAGAGGGGAGAGCTTTGTCCCAAATTGCTAGGGTTTTCACAAATGTTGTCAAAGGTCTGAGGAGGGTGCCCTTTCTACAGCCACCACAAGCTCTGGCACACTGGCGTTTCTCCCCCCAGGACCACCTCCCAAGACAGTGACCCAGATCCAAACAGGTCAAAGCAAGAGCAATTACCCTCTAAATGGTCGCTTGGTCCCCCTTTGATCTACAGGCCAGGATCTCCAGAGGCAGACACACAGCAGCAGCTGCAAATGCTGTGCCTCTGCAACCTCTTACCATAGGGGCAGGGGATCTGATAATGCTCTTATATCACCTGATTCCAACACAGCTCCCCACTGATCTTTTACTTTCTTTTTAGCATTTATAGGTTGAAAGTTCTGGAAATCGCCACAGCTGCTGGTGATTCCTGAAGTTTGCTTGGGCCTGTCTGGGCGGGTGGTTGGGGCTGCCCCAGGCTAAGCTTCCAATTTGGAACAATAAAGCTTTCCTGTTGTCCTGCTAGGCTGGCTTCAGTGGGAGATTTGTTTCTCTCTGTCACTTTGTGGGTTCTGTAGCTCTAAAATTTGTTTAGAGTAATATTTTACAGGTATTGGAGGTAGTTGTGGCAGGAGCTCACAGAATTTCCTGCTTCTTCTCCACCATCTTGGCTCCACCCCCTAAAGTGTTTTCCTAAAACACAGTTCTGACCAATGATTTCCCCCAACTCAGTAAACTATTGTGGCTACCTATTACCTTCAGGAGAAAGTACAAACTGCTCTGCTTGGTATTAAAATATCTTTGATACCTGACCCCATCCTAACTTTCCAGTCTTTTCACACCTTACTCCATAACACATACTCTTTAATCTAGTGAACCTTGTTCCTTGAACAAGAGACTCCATCTCTTAGCTCTGGACATTTTCTCTGGCTGTGCCCTGTGTCTGAAATGCTCTCCTCCCCCACCCTGACTACTGACCTCCCCCATTTCCTTTAAGACCCAATGAAAATCCCACTTATTTAAAAAAAGTCCTCCTGAAACTCTCTTAATTTCAGTACTTTCCCTCTGTTGATTATTTCCTGTTTATCCCACATATAGCTTGCTTTGTACTTATTTGTTTACATGTTGTCCCCCCATTAGACTGTAAGCTCCTTAAGAGAAGGGAATGTCTTTTGCTCTTTTTGTATCTTCATTGTTTAGTACAGTGCCCAGCACATATTAAGTAGGTGCATAATTAATGTTTATTGATTGATAGCAATACTGTGATGTTCTAAATGGGCAAGTAGAAGGGCCTTTTTTTTTTTAATGAATACAGAAGGGTAACAGAACCCAGCTAAACAAAATCAACGAAATTTGGATTTGGAAAACAATTTATAAGCCATTTAGCTCAACCTCTACCTGATTTGAGAGATAAGACCCTCTACATTAGTGGTGTCAAACTCAAATTTTAAAAGGGCCCATGGATCTATATATAAGGATACCTGTGGGCCACTCATTGACTTAATTTTAAAATGGAATGTTATCTATGTTTTGTTGTACTTTTCCCAATTACATTTTAATCTGTTTCTCCGTTTGTTACCTCTGCTCTACAATACCCTCCACCTGACCATCATGCTTCCTATTTCAATCACACAGTCATCCCACACATCCTACTATGATGCTTCATAATGGTGTGGAGGTGGTCCTGGACATAGTGGAAAGAATGCTGGTCCTGGAATCTGGAAAATCTGAGTTCAAATCCAGCCTCTGATACTTACTAGCCGTGTGATCCTAGGCAAGTCACTTAACCTCCATTTGGTCCCGTTTCCTCAATTATAAAATGGGGGTTATAATAATAGCATTTACTTCATCGGATTCTTATTCCCTTCCCCTTTTCAATGGCTATGTGCATAGAAGAAGCTTCAGTAGTTTCTAGCATACTAAAAAGGCTTCAAGTGTGGTCCCCCAAAGATATGTCTATTTTTTGAGAACCAACCTACTCAGCTGTGGAGGGGCCCCTTGCTAGAAGGCTGGCTAATTGGTTGATGAATTCTTTGGCTGTGTCAACCTGTTTAAAAAAAAATTACAAAATGGCCTCTAGTCCATCATGACCTTTTCATAGATTCATAGATAGATGACAAACATCTGATAGATACACAGATAGCCAGATAGAGAGATGATAGATCATGATAGATGATAGAGGAAGATGATAGATAAATAGAGAGATGATAGATATACAAATATATAAATGATGGACAGATGATAGGTATACTGATAGATGATAGATAGATAGATGATAGATAGATAGATAGATAGATAGATAGATAGATAGATAGATAGAT
>NW_027186546.1:9905894-10006627 GCF_028583685.1 Petaurus breviceps papuanus | reverse complement strand
GATAGATAGATAGATAGATAGATAGATAGATAGATAGATAGATAGATAGATAGATAGATAAATACATCCATAGATACATGGATGCATAGACAAATACATAGATACATAGATGCATAGATAGAGCAAGCATTCCTGAAGTGGTTACTGTGTGCCTAGGCTGCCTACTTCAGTGACTATGACACAAAAGGAGGCAATGACTCACATGTGACTCATATTTTAATATTGTTAAAATTCACTAAATTAAAAAATCCTCATCTGATGCTCAACAAGGGGACATATATCAATATTAATATTATCACTATAAATAAAATGAGAAAAAAAAGAACATGCAACTAAATGGAAGTTATCCTTAGATGTTCTTCAGCTAAATGATTAGAACACTGAAGTCAGTCTGAAGTGAAATCTTCCTTCGGTCACTTATTAGTTTTGTGACTCTAGGCAAGTCACCTAACCTCTTTCTGCCTCAGTTTTTCTCATGCATAAGATGAGAATAAGAACAACACCTCCCTGCTGGAGCTGTGGTCAGGATAAAATAAGAAAAATCAAATACAGAAACCTCACACCAAGTATTTGTAAAGTGCTTTCCAGATCTCAAAATTCTATATAAATATTTATTATTATTATTATCCTTAGAGATATAAGGAGTTGGCAGAATTGCTTTTATAATGAATTTAAAGATATCAAGAAGCATAATTTCATTGGACATTTGGTTATCTTGTACTTCCATGCTCATTATAAGTATTTGAAAAATGGTAGACAAGGGTGGCTAGGTGGTGCAGTGAAGAGAGCACTGGCCCTGGAGTCAGGAGGACCTGAGTTCAAATCCAGCATCAGACACTTAACACAAAAAACTAGCCATGTGACCTTGGGCAAGTCACTTAACCCCAAATGCCCTACCTCCCTCCTCCAAAAAAGCAAAAAAAAAAAAAAAAAGGCAAAGAAAAGTAATTGAAGCCTATGTGCCAACATTTATTATAGCAGACAAGGAAAAGAGGAATTCTATGAAAAACTTTCTAAGACCCTCCAAATTGACAACCTTTACTTTGATAAATGGTGACTTCAATGCAAAGTACAAAGGTGAGGACAGCAATAGTCCATTGGAAAATTTGGTTCAGGTATGAGCAATGAGAGTCCACACAGTTGTAGACTATGAAAAAGGCTCTTGATTATATATTAAAGCATCTCCCCATTTTACAGAACAGGAAAGTAGGGCAAACAATGGTTAAATGACCTGCCCAGACTCACACAGCTAGGTCTGAGGCTGGATTTGAAGTCTAGTCTTCCTGACTCCAGAAACAGTACTCAATTCACTGAGCCACTTAGATGCTTCTAAATAACCAGAAGTTGCTAACCATAATGACCCCTGAAAAAAGCATCATATGCACACACACATATGCATAAATTGATTAAATTTTTAATAGACACAAAAATGTCTCATTATTGGTGTGGGAGTCATTTCTGAATCAGCTGCCTGTGTATAAGCAGACCACTGATTTGTTAAAGCAATTATGAAAATTAATATAAAGCTAGGAAAAAATAAGAAAATTATACAATGGACAATTAGAACCAATCTGACCTGATCTATTTAAACAAGTTATTTATGCTAAAAATATAAACTGGATGGAGGACAAGATATCAACCCAGATGATAACAATTTAATGTGGAAATTTAATTGATACAAATCAATTTCCATAATGAAGAGATAAAAACAGCCTAGAAAACATACTGTCTAAGCAAACGTTTAGCTTATTTGCTAAGCTGAGTGTATGGTCACTAAGAGTATCACTGGTTTAGAATACAAACTCATTTGTAAAATTTTACAAAGAAGGTAAGTAGAAAATTATGAGCTCCCATACTGAAGGAAATAATAAATAAAACTGCTCCCCACTATTGAATAGAAATAACTGTATTGATTGGTCAGATCCACAAACTACCACCACGAAACAAAAACAAAACATGCTTGAAACTTTAAAGTATGTACTGATTAAGTTTTATCATTTTAGTATCAATCAACAATTCTGCAAGTAGTATATATATACACATATATATGTCTGTTTATATATATATATATATAAAACTGTATTCATAAGAAATTATGAATATGAGGGATCAGAGAAAGCTGAGAGGACCAAGTATGAACTGATACAAAAAGAAGTAACTAGAACAAAGAAATGATGACTACAACAGTGTAAACAGAATGAACAATAAAATGAAACTGATCACCACATAATTACAACTACTGAACTTGGCCTCAAAAAATAAATAAGAAAGAGTAGCTCCCTCCTTCAACTAGGCCTGGAATGTCAAGTCAATGTGTGGGTTGGTTTGCTAAAGAGGGCTGATCAGATTGCTTTTGAGAAGTTGTAAAGATTTTGTTTCTGGTTTTTTGTTTGTTTGTTCCTAACAACTCCAAGCTTTGGGAAGGCTAGGTGGGGCAGTAAATTGAGATCAAATCTGGTCTCAGATACTTAACACTTACTAGCCATGTGACCTTGGGCAAGTCACTTAACCCCAACTGCCCTGCCTTCTCCCCTCCAAAAAGCCAAAAAAAATAATTCCAAGCTTCTCCTTGAAATGAAGACCAAGTTTTTGTTTTGTTTTGTTTTGTTTTTTAATGTCAGTATTTGTCTGGTGCTACTGTATAGCTGACCACCATGGAACACTATGTTCTCTGAAGAAATGAAAATGAAGATCACCAGAGTAATGATGGGTGTGAGTAGGTTGCAACATTTTACAAAAAGGAATTGGAATTCTCCAATATATTGTGTTCTACTTTTGATGCTTCTTTTTGTTGATGCCATATAATTTATAATGATCATATCTAGCCCTAGACCATTACAAGACCTCCTCATTGAGAACCATGACTCCTCAAAAGGGATTGAACTAGTAATCTACACAGGAAAAATCATAAAGAATGAATATTGCCCTGATTATAATATAGGGTAGAATAAGTGATCCATAACAAACACTGTAACAAAGGTTCTCATGTTATTCTTGTGGAAAATTTAAAGACATGTGGGTTAGACACTAGTACAACAGACAATGGATGGATGTAGAACTGACTGGTTTAAAAGTTGGATTCTAAGAGTTGTGTATAGATCCATGTTAACTTGGAAGTTCTATTTCATAAATTAAAAATAAATACAATTTTTAAAAACTTATAAGGAGATCTCCAGTGGAATTTCCCAAGGTTCTGTGTCCAATACTATGCATAGATGACCACATCTAGAGTATTGTGTTGAGTTGTAGGTGTCACACTCTAGGAAATATATTGATAATCAGGAGAGCATCCATAGAAGAGCACCAGAAAGGGAAAGGTCTTCAAATTCATGGCATATGAGGATAAGTTAAAAGAAACAGAAATGTTTTGTCTGGAGAAAGAGATATCCTATCTCTTTTTAATCACATGAAGGACCATCATTTAGAAGACAGATTAGACTTTTGATATTGGCACTCCTCTCCCCCCCTTTTGCCCAGGGCACAGAAGTTGCATAAAAACAAATTTAGGCTTGATATAATGAAAACTTCCTACCAAGGAGAACTATCTCAAAGTCGAATAGGTTGCCTTAGGAGGAAGTGGGTTCTTTCTCATTCTTCAAGCAAATATTGAATAATCACTTTTTTGGTATATGCGATTTTAATTTAGGTATGTATTGGACCAAAGGATCCTAGAAATTCCTTTCAGTTCTACAACTCTGTGAATTAGTACAAGTATATATGAGAATGATGAAGAAGATAGCTTATATTTATCTTTTCCTAAAAGCTTTAATTTTAAAGAAGTTTACATGTATTATCTCATTTGATCCTCATGACAATTCTTCTGGTAGGTCCTAGTACTATTCCCAAATTACAAGTGAGGAAATTGAGGCTCTGATAAAATTAAACAATTTGTCTTGGGTCACACAGCTGATAATTGTTAAAAACCTCAGGTCTCTCTGACATACAGTGTATCACTGTCTCTCCTATGACCTTCTGAGTAAATTGATAGATATAAAGATATAGACATGGATATAGATATAGATGGAGACAGCTAAGTGGTTCAGTGGATAGAGCACTAGGCCTGGAATGAGGAAGACCTGAGTTCAAATCCAGTCTCAGACACTTACTAGCTGTGTAACCCCGGGTGAGTCACTTAACCTCTGTTTGCCTTCATTCACTGAAGAAGGAAATGGTAAATCACTCCAGTATCTTTGCCAAGAAAACCCCATGAAAAAATACTGGCCTGCCACGGTACACTTGATCATAGAGTATTGGACACAACTGAATGACTGAACAAAAAATAGATATGATAATATAGATAAATTACAAATCTTGGAGAGACATGCAGATATACAAGCCAAGTTCAGAACTGAATAAAAGGAGAGCAAGAAAAATTATATTTGGGGAAATGCAGATTTGTAAATAATTCCAGGATGCTCCTTCCTGCCAAATCTCCTCTTTTCTTAAATATTACATTTTCATTATGATGTTAGTCATGGAACACCACGATGTCAGAAGAATCAAAATTATAGGTGATCTAAAAGACAATGAAAGGATAAAGAGTATTTGTAAAAGTGTAACATATAAGCAGTAATGATTCATATGAAAAAAATGTTACTGAAAACACATCAAAGACATTAAAATTAGAAAAGAGAAGTGGCTGATCATGTAGCAAGAATGAAGGATAACAGATGTACAGCCCTTCTGTTGCTCTATTATCCACAGAATAATAAACGGCCCAAAGCAAGGCCATCAGCACATTAGGCAAATCCTCTGTGCAGGATTTATGGAAGGCTACAGACAAGACTTGTACAGGCTGATAAGGCATACCTGCATTATAATCTGTCCCATTGTAGATAGCACACTCTCATGAGATCATGGAACCACTAAGGTATCAGACACATATGGCACTTCTATCATGCCTAATATTACCTAGTGATCTCATATAAACTTGGAAAGATAATTCTTTTTACAGTTAGGTGCAACCGGAATTAATGTGTCACAAGGGAAACAGTCAGATGACTGGAGTTCAAACCTCCTCTCTGATGCTTACCTTAGACAAATGACTCAATGTCTCTGACCCCTTGGTTGATACCTTCTAGTTCTAAGTCTTTGTATGTGATTCGCCATTTTGTATTTATTGCTTCACCCATTGAACCTTCTACACCATTAAAAACAAGTATTTATGATCAAAGAATATATGAAATAACTGTGAACATATTTCTCCCAAAGATTTGACTTGATGCCAACTATAAATATAGGGCCAAGTTGGTCAGTCTGTCCCTGAGGATGTGGGTCCCCCAAAAGCCTGATAAACACTATTTCTTTTTCTGCAGATGTCAGTCTTCTCATCACTACTACTATCCCCAACATCCCTTCCAGTGATTCTTTAGCTTCTTCAGATGGAAAACTCCTTTTTTAACACTGATAAACTTGACCTAGTTGCCTGGAGATTCACACTTGGTTATAATCATGGCAAACCACCAGTTCACTGCTGAGACTATGATGGTAAAGGAAGGGAATGTGGTAAATGCATAGAGGACCCTGAACAGAATTTATATATTGGACAGGTTTACTAACCACACAAAGCAGCAAAGATACTATGAGAAGTCATGTTGTTGACTACAGAGACAAAGTTGTAATGTTTGTCCATATACCTATAACATGGAAATGAAATACAAGTTGACTTTTTAGTGTACAAGAATCAGTTGGATCCATGGTAGGGCTGCTGAGGACAACTGGGGATAAGAGGACCCAGTGTGAAAAATCCCTAGTAAGCTACATCCTGGACTCCACAAGTTTCTTCTAAGAATGTAAGGGATTAGAGAATTAGTTTCTCCCTTTTCCAGTCCAATTCTTTTCTTGTCATTCCCAACATGCCAAGTATTCATACACATGTTTTAAATCCCCATATCAGTGATATCAATAAATTTTTCTCCTTGCTATCATCTCTTTGATGAATGGGAAAATTGTACAGGACTGTCTCTCTTTGCTATTCTTAAGAAACTCAGGAACAGAAACACTTCAAAAATACATCACTGTAATGTAACACAATTATTTTATCCTTTTACCCTTTTGGTCTCATCTGCTGCAATAGTTCCCAGTGAGGAAAACTAAGAATTACAGATTTTAAAAAGCCCCCTTAGTGTTGTTTGGAAAAGTAATCTATTCTTCCCGGTGAAACATTTCCAACCATTAGATAAAATGAAGAAAGATTGGAGAGGCAGAAGAACTTTTTGGAAGCAGCACCCTCGTGGAGGCAGAGAGAGACTGAGAGGATTGCTGAGGGCCACTTTGAATTGCCCTGGACTTTTGAGACCTGCCCCCGGAGCTGCCAAGGACTGAGGAGACATGGCTGTTTTGTTGGTACTTTGTCTGTCCGTTTTGATGTTGTTTTGCCAGATTTGTCCACTGGTGAAAGACAGTGCTGTTGTTGAAGAAGTCCTGGAACCTGGCTGTTGGTTAAGAGCTACTGAGACTGTTCTGCAGAGAGTGAATACTGTCCACTGGTGAAGGACAGTGCTGTTGTTGCAGGAGTCTGGGAACCTTTCTGTTGGTTCCGAAGCCCTGAAGAAGGATTTTCTTGTTGTATGTTTACAGAAATGCTGGGAGAGGGTTTTGCTAATGTTTTCAGGGATCCTGGGACTGTTCTGCAGACAGAGGATGAATTAATAAAGAGACTGGCAATGTGTCTTGTGGCCTTGCTAAGCTTTGTCTCCCCAGGAACAAAGATTGCTGAGAACTTGCCTGGTGTCAAGAAGAAGAAAAGACCTCCATTTGAGTATTAAGTGCAGTGCCTAAACTTGTTGTAACTCTGGGGTAGATTCAATAGTGATCCAGGGGTGGGAAACTTTTGACCTTTTTGTGTTCTATGATTGAACAAATGAATGTACTTCACTTATGATTGGAAACTAATCTCCATTTGAGAAGAGGGGCTTTGTAATGGACTAAATGAAGGTACAGCCTTGGGGTGGAGTAGTATTTAGAACAGGGACTTTGTAATTGATTGAATGAATGTAATGTCCTGGGGTGGGGTAGTACTTGGAGATTATTTAATCACACTTAGTAAATGCTGTATTTTGAATGAAAAAAAAAAGAAAGATTGAGATTTGTGTAGTCAGAATAAATTTGCTTTTGTAATACCCATCAGAGAAACAAAAATATAAAAGCAAATATAAGCCCAAATCTAATTCAACAAACACTAATTCAATGAGAATCTCTTTGCTACAGTTCTACATATTAGTCAGTATATTACTAAGAATGACCTAATATTGTATTGATTATGCACTCAAGACAGTTCCTGAGGCCAAAATGCAGAAAAGTATGGATGGGTTCTCTACTACTTGTGCTAATTCGGCCTAACAATTAATACTAAGAAAACACAGGTACCTCCACCAGCCAGCACCACACCATCCATATGTGCAACCATCAGTTACAACAAATGGAGAAATATTGAATGTTATGGATAAGTTCACTTTTCTTGACAGTACACTTTCCAAGGTTGTACACACAGATGGTGAGGTTTACACATGCACTGCCAGAACTAGCTCAGTATTTGAGAGGCCCTGAAGGAAAGTGTGGGATAAGAGGTATGAGAATGACTACCAAACTAAAGGTCTACAGAGCCACTGTGCTGACTTCATTGTTGTATGCCTGAGAAACGTAGAGAGTATACCAATGCCAAGCAAAGATACTGGATTGCTTCCATTTGAATTGTTGTAGGAAGATTCTGAAGATCACCTGGCAAGATAAAGGTACCAGACACTGAGGTCCTTTCTTGAGCTAAACTTCAAAGCATTCAAACTCTATAGCAGACAGTGCAATTCCAGTGGGTTGGCCACATTGTTTGAATGACAAAAGTATGTTTGAATGCCAAAACAGTCTTTTACAGTAGAAAACTCATATGAGGCAAGCAGTCACACAGAGGTCAGAAAAAGCAATATAAGGACACTCTCAAGGTCTCTCTGAAGAACTCTGCAATTGATTACATGACATGAAAGACATTAGCAAAGGATGCCCTAACATGGCATGCCCTCATCAAAGAAGGCGTTATGCTCTGTGAGTAAAACAGAATTAAAATAGCTCAAAAGCAGCATTAAGATGCACAAATTCAGGGAATCTACCCCAAATGATTATGTGACCTATTTGTGCCTGACCTGTGAGAGAGCATTCCAAGCTCATATTGCTCTGACCAACCACAGCTGGACATGCTGTAACTTGACTCTAACATACAGATGTCATTTTGGTCCTCTTCGAGAATGAAGGACAACAATCAACCTTGACTCCAACATAGTGATGTGGTGCTTTTTGAGAATGAAGGACAACAACCATGATCATAGATTTCAAATGAGAAAGAACCTTAGAGCTGGTAGCAATCTTAAAGCTGGCATATAGTAATATCAATTCATCTTAGAATGGAGACACCACTTATCCGAAGTCATAATGGTGACCGAGAGCTGGGATCCAAGGCCAGGTCTTGATTCTGAGGGAAGTGCTCTGTTCATTATGTTTCCTCCCCTAACACAATGGTGGAAGAATAAGGAGAGTCCCCTGTAAGTTATAGTAAGACCTAACTTACATTATACAAGAGACTTGTATAATCCTATGATGTTTCCTAAAATTTTTGAAAACATAACAGTTATGTCTCTCTTGAGAAACCTCAAACTGACTTGAAAATATATCAGATTTACATATCCTCAAATGTCTTTAGTTATTCTGACGATGCTGTTAAAAGCCTAGCTCACATCTGTTTTGCAAATGAGTTATCCTGGGATTTATTCCCCCACTATTTTATTCATACTATTTATTACAAATTCAAAACATTAATTGAATAGCACAGTAGATTTTTAGCCCAAAATAAGAAACAATTCAAGGAACCTTTCTATGTCTGGTTTAAGCTTTCTGCTAACTCTTTTACCCCTCTGTGAACTAAGTAGAGAACTATTATGTCCATTACCACTCTTCTAAAGCCATATTCTTTTTCCATAGGCTTTTTCTGTCTCCACTGGTAGTTGTGAAAACCTGTACTTGGTGATGTCACCTCTCAATTTCCATCACATGGAATTCAGTGCACCTAAAGCCAAGGACAGTGTGTTCCATATTTACGGTGAAATTAAGATTTTCCATTTTTTTTAAATTGAAAAGGCAAATCTTTATTTCAAAAGCTTGAAAAGTATTGTATCTAAAATAAAATGCCAGATGGTTAAATTTAGGTGCTAAAGAAAGTCCAGTCCAAGAATAGTCACTGGCTCAAGGAACATAACATTTTCATTTGATTATGATTCAATATTTTTTTTCCATTCACTTTAAGCCCTTGCCTCTTGGTATGCTGTTCCGAGATAGACTCCCATTTAATGTTGATATAACTAAATAGGCCTCAGGAGTCCTGCCTTCTGCACTGCGGTGATCTATTTCAGTTGTTATATGACAGAGATAGCCTTCTTGCTGACTCATTCTCAGTTTAACCAAGGTCAGAGATACTGTCAGTAAGACAAACTGAGATACCATATGTTATGCAATATACTATATACAATACGCTCAGCAAACCTTAAAGCCCTAGCTAGAATTAATAACAATCATAATAGTTAGCATTTCATAGCACTTTAATGTTTGCAAAGCACTTTACAAATATTATCTCATGTTATCACCACAACAACCTTGGGAGGTAGGTGTTATTATTACAATCCTCATTTTATGGATGAGGGAACTAAAGCTGATGGCAGCTGCCTAAACAGTTAGTAACTGTCTGAGGTTAAATTTGACCTTGGATCTTCTTGACTCCAGCTCTACTCACTGCACCACCTAGATGCCTCTGTAACTGTTAGTGATGATGATGACGACCGTGGTGGTGACATGATGACGTTGCTGGGATTTATTCTTGTTAGACATATCCATATAGATCCCTCTAAGCTAGAGTAAGTATACAACAATCCATACAGCAGCAAATCTTATAGCCCACTTTGCTGTCCCATGGTTTGCTTTATTATTGATCCCCCTTTAGACAGGCATTTTGGGTAGGGAATGGTGATATGAAATGCTCCATCATTCTTCTATCTTTTTCTACCTCTAGTCAACCCAACCCATTGCTTTATGTTTCTTCCTACTTTTCCTATATAAACCTTCCATACCAGTCAAACTGGTCTACCGACAGTCCTTCCCACACATATACACATCTCCCTATGTGGTATGCCCTTCTCTTTCCTTCTTCATCTATTGAAATCCTACTCCCTCCATAAAGTTCAAATCTCATGTCCTCCATCACAGTATCAGGAAGTCATTTGCCCCTATATTTATTGTGTATATAAATCTATTAACACTTAAATACTATATCATAATACAGCATCCTTATTTTGTTTTAGTCTGTATATGGTTCAAAGTCCTTATGACAGGGGCTGCCTTATATTTCAGAGCATCTAGCAAAGTACCTTGGACAAGATCCATATTAATCAGTTGATAAATGCTAGCTGTTGGGAATGGTTAAAGGTTACCAGAATCCAATTCCTTATGGTGACATGGAAATGGTTTTGGGTTTTGTTGTTGTTCAGTCATTTTTCAGTTGTGTCTGACTCTTTGTGACCCCATTTTTTGGGTTTTTTTGGCAGAGATACTAGAATGGTTTTTTTTTTCCTTCTCTAACTTATTTTATAAATGAGAAAACTGAAGCAAATAGGATTAAGTGACTTGCTCAGGGTCACACAGCTAATAAGAGCCTGAGGCCAGGTTTGAATTTGGGAAGATGAGTCTTCCTGACTCCAGGTTGGCATTCTATCCACTGCATGACCTAACTGACCAATACCAGATTATTATTAAAGATTTACACCAATGGGTTGTAGCAGGCCCCGCCAAAGATAGAAAAGATCTGATTATGAACCTATTATGATAATGTGAGCCTGTTTTCTGAGTACTAGTATAAGTTTACGGAGTTTTGTCATAGGTCTGGCCATAGAATGATTAATTTTTCAATTGCAGAAACTCAACACTGTGCCTGGCACAGAGTGTTCATTTAACAAATGCTGAAAAAATTGGGGTAGAACAGCAGAAATACAGGAGTTTAGGATTTGGAGTCAAAAGACCTGAGTTCAAGTTCTGACTCCATTTTTTTTTTACTAGCAATCTCAAAGTTTCTTAACTCCAGGTCTATGAAATTCTTCTTATTGTTATTTTGTTTTATGTCAGTAATTATATTTCTATATAATTTGTAATCCTGTCTATTTTATGAATTTAAAAACATCATTCAGAGAAAGGGTCCATTGTTTCCACAAAACTGCCAAAGAAGTCTAATACATAAAAATGGTTAAGAACCCCTGACCTATGTGACCTTGAGTAAGTTATTTAACCTCTCTGAGCTTGTCTTCTCCACTGTAAAATGAAAGGATTGGATAAAAAGACCTTTAAAAGTACCTTCCATTTCTGAATCTATAATCTTCTGATTGAAGACTGCCTACAACAGAGGTCAAAATCTGCAATGGAGTAGAAAGTACCCACAACAATTAAATTATATACTACTAATGTCTTGAAATAAGTCTGGGAAATGACATCTTACTTTCCTGTCCTCCTTCTTTCCTCGCCTGCTAAACCTGCCTACTTGTTCCTATTGTGTTGCTGGTATAGCATTATTTCTTTCCTTCCTCTTGCTTTTCTCAAAGTTTTGCTAGTAAACTGGTGACCTTCCATATGACAAATAAAGGGCATAAAAAACATAAGATGGAAGTGATTCAACAGATCATGATGGGGGCAATGGAGTAAGGACCTCACAGGGTAGTTTAGATTGTGACTCTCTGAAGCTCTATCTCTAGTCTATTCAGAAGGGAACAATGAAAATTCACGTTTATATAATGCTTGAAATTTTTGCAAGGAGCTTTCCTTACAGCAACCCTGTGAGGCAGCTTGTAGTAGAAATGGCATCCATTTTATATAAGCTGGAATGGTTTCTATTCCATAAGAAGACCATTTTATGCCCTATAGATAAAAAGCTAGTCTAGAGGCTGTTGGTGTTCTTAAGACATGACAGAATTCCCACTGCCTTACAGGAGGTTGTTTTTTTTTTTTAATCCATTCTTTGCTGCCATAGGAACAAGAAAAATTTATTAGTTTTTTTTTTTTTTTTTTTTTTTTTTTTTTCTTGAGGCAACTGGGGTTAAGTGACTTTTGGCCCACAACCCCACAGCTAATAAGTATCTGAGACCGTGTTTAAACTTAGGTCCTCCTGATTCCAGAATCAGTGGTCTATCTACTGTACCACATAGCTGCACCTTTTTTTTTTTCAAAGAGAACCAATGACATCAAGGGTGATGACTTGTGTGTGAATTGGACTAAAGTGAGGCAGAGTTGCACAAAGTCATCAGCCTCACTCTCCCTAAGTCACTGAAGTCCAATGACAGGACATAAGTCAAGATAACTGGTGATGCCCCAGGATGCAGTAGATGACCTTGGCATCTTTGATGCCTGACCAAACTCTAAACCTCACCACAGCACCTGCTTCAGCCGTCTTCATGGCTGTTGGAACAAATTGTTCTCATCTACCTATTTCACTGGGAAGTCTTCACATGCTTGGAGTAAACATCTCTTTAATTTATGAAAGGTTTGAGGTCCTGTTGCTGCAAGCACTCCAGCATACCCAGGGTGGCTGCCAACACAGGATCTTAGCTATGCTTTTCTAAAGGAAAGCAACTCAAAATGGGTTAACAGTCTTGCTTTAATCAATCAAACATATATAGTTTACCTAGTTCAGGGGGAAAAGGTCAGCACCCTGAACTTAAGAGTATACAGAGGTTACAAGCAGAAGTTACAAGACAGAGAAACATTTCTGCAGACAGGCTTCCAAACTGTCCAACCATTACATACATACATACCTAATCACAGTTACCAGAGAGGGAAGCATCAACATCTGGGCTTTCAAAGCCAGGGGGCTCTCAATAGCTGCTCAGAGTCTCATCTAGTCAAATCACACACTTCTCAAAGTGAGCCCCAAAACAAAGTCTCACATCAGGGATTATATAGCCTTCTCCTGGGTCAGAGAATGTAACAACCCTCTTGACCCACTGCCCAATCACAAAGCACCAAGGTGTGGGCATTCCTGAAAAACAAGCCTCCCACCACAGCCTCTAGGTGCACTTAACCTAGGGGCAGGGAGGATCTTAAAAATTTACATTCTTATAACATTCCCACATTCCTTCAACATAGCCTGAACCTGGTTTAGCCATCTGGTGAGAAGGTTTTCTGGAGTGACCACTGTACATGCCATAGCTTCATGGAACCACAGGTGAGAGACACATGAATCAGGAGAACACCAAAGGTAGATGAGCAGCCCCAAAAAAGGTCAGCAAGCTGTCATACCAGAGGTACTAATCCTCCTGAACATCCTATATACCCTAGATAGATAGACATTGTTGTTATCATCATTGTTGTTGTTATTAAGATAGTGGTTGTATTCAAAGATAGATTTCCTGGTTCCAAGCCTAGCCATCTTCCCATTCTGCTAGATTTTCTCTCAAGATGGAGAATAATCATATTTTAGTGTCATGAAGACATATACTTTTAAATCCAAATAATACTTTAGACTGGTGAGAAAGCTAAATTTTATAGCCCAGACCACTTCACCCTCCATCTATGTAAAACTAAGCATTTCATTTGCACACATGGTATAGAACAGAAGCCAGGGTGTTTACATGTATGTATGTGGGTACATGCAGCTTATGGGTAAAAACCAGAATTATCTTGTTTCAATCAAGATAAGTCACTAGTATCTAGGGCTGAATTTTTTAAAAAGGAAATGGCCAGTGATCAGGGATGGACTTGAGGGACAGGAGTAGGTCGATGGTTAGGATAGAGCAAGGTTAGTAAAAGAAATTTGCTCCTAGCAAAACAAAACTTAGAAATCTACCACTTGATCTCTGCTACTTCTTTCTCGTACTTCCAGTTCTGCCCTCTAAGGCCTAGCAGAACAAGTCTTGCACATGACAAAACTACAAATACTTGAAAATTATACTCTGTCCTGGCTCCACCCTCAAATCTTCTCTGCTTCATGCTAAACATCTCCAGATGCTGCAACTGATCCTCATATATCACTATTTGCATGTTGTCTTCCCCATTGGAGTGTAAGGTCCTCAAGGGACCGTAAGACTGTCTTTTGCCTCTTTTTGTGTTTCCAACACTTAGCCCATATGGGGCCAAGCACATAGTAGGTACTTAATAAATGTTTATTGATTGGTTTATTGATTAGTTGGACATTCTGGTTGCCTTAGCTGGATGCTTTCTATCTTATTAGTGACCTTCTGTAATAATGATCTTCATACTAAATTTTATGGGATGAAAGAAAAATAACCCTTGAAAGAAAATTTGCCTCCATGATCATACCTTGACAAAAAGGAAAGAGAGTTAATGAATGAAATATGAAATTTTTTAAATGGAAAACTAACAATGTAATCATTCCAAAAAAAGAAAGATAAATAAAATTAAAAACAAAAAAGGTTACTGAAATAATAAAAAGTGTTTTAAAGGGACTAAGAAAATTGAATAACTTTCAAATAAGCTGACAAAAGAGGCAGAGGCAAGACAAAAACAAAATTAGCAAATTTTTTTGAAAATGAGAACAAGGATTCGCAGTAAATGTAGGAGAAAAAAAGAATATTATCAAAAACTACTATATTTAAGTGTAAGTGAAAGAAAACTGAAAACTTAAATGAAAAGAACATCTTACATTATAAGTAAAATGCCCAAATTAACAAAACAAGAAATAAAGACTCTAAATAAGTAATCTCAGAAAGAGAAATTGAACAAACTATAAATTCAGCCCCAAGAGGACGCCCCTTCCTCCAAATCTCTTGGTGAGATGTATGTACTTGTGGATTCTATTAAACATTTTAAAAGGTCTTTAAGAGAGATGGCCAAATAACTATCCTTTTTTTTTAATGCCGGCATTACTAATAAAATTATTAAATTCCCCAGAAAAAAACATGAAAGAAAAAATGGTCCCTAAACTACATAAGCTGTTCTCATACATATGGGAAAATACTTCTTTGAAAACTCTTCTTTGAAACAAATATGATTATGATATCTATATTAGGGAAGAAAAAAAGTAGGAAAAAGAACTATATATCAATATTACTGATGAATATTGGTATAAAATTGTAACTAAAATATGGATAGAGTATAATTATATATGTATATATTTAATCAGTATAAGTATACACACATATAATCATATAAACAAATTCAATTTAGTAGAAATGCAAGAATGGTTCAACATTAGGAAAAATAGCATCATTAATTGCAAAAACTACATCAGTATATCAATAAATGGAAAATGTTTTGAGCAAGTACAGTGATCATTGATTTTTAAAATGCTTTTTTAAGGAAAAAAAGCATTGGAATGAAAAGATCTTTCCTCTATATAATCAAAAGTACTTATTTATCTAAAGTCAAAGGCTAATATCTTTTATATTGGATATTTGCTGGAAACCTTCCCAATAAGATCAGGTATGAAGTAAGGATGTCCAATAGTCTCCTCTAATATTTTACCTACTAGAGATGCTTTCTCTGTCACTACATGAATATGTGAAGGATTTGGTATTTTCTAACATGGGGGGTCCCTGTGTGAGAATTCCCTCCACCAATGCAAATTATAACTGGTCCATGACTTAATTCAATAGTCCTAAGGAATTGCCTGAAACACATAAATGTTAAATAATTTGCCCAAGGTTACACAGATATTACTGTCAGAATCAGGATTTCAACTTACCTTCCTGACTCTCAGTCCAGCACACTGTCCATTACTTAAATGTTTCCTCTTAGCTAAAGCAATAAGAAAAGTAAATAGTACCAAAAGACAAATAAAAGGAATTGGAAAAATAAGAGCACTGACAAAGAGGAG
Organism: Petaurus breviceps papuanus; assembly: GCF_028583685.1. NCBI lineage: Eukaryota > Metazoa > Chordata > Mammalia > Diprotodontia > Petauridae > Petaurus > Petaurus breviceps. The sequence goes on along the minus strand of NW_027186546.1, from coordinate 9,990,777 downwards.
ACAAATTTATACCTATTTGGGGATGATGGCAAATGGAAAGTTATGCCTTCAACAATCATGAATAGAGGGTCAATTCATAAATAGAACAGAGGAGATTATAATAACAAGCTAGATATTTTTGTTAATATAATTTAAAACTTTTGCATGAACAAAATCTATACAATGAGTAGGAAAGATACAAATTACAAAAACCTTTCTTGTATCAAACCAATTTGATAGAAAATAATATTCAAAATACATAAGAATTATAAAGCCAAGGGCATTCTTAAATATACTATTATTCAAAGATATAAAATATTTTCATGAGAAATGCAAGATGACACCATACATATAAAAATTATTCAAAATTAATCATCAGAAAATTATATATTTGAATAGTTCTTAGGTATCATTCAAAACCCATTAAATTGTAAAAAGCTGGGGGGGAATGATATTGGGATGAGAGTATTGCTGGTAAGCCTATGAATCAGTCCAACTATTTGGGCAAATGGTTCAAAATTATGCAAAAGTAATAGCAATTAATTTCATTATCTTGAGTCAGAAATATTGCTACTGGATTTTTACATCAAATAGATTAATGACAAAAAGAAAGGACTTACATCTACTAAAATATTCATAGTGGCCTTATTTGTGTTAGCAAGAAGTGTGTTTGGGGAGCAGGGGGAGGAGACTCTGCTTCCAACAATTGGAATATGGCTGAAACAGACTGTGGCATACAAATAAGATGAAAGGTTATTGCATCTTAAGTAATGATATAAAGATTTCAGAGAGAGATAGGAAGACTCATCTGCACTGATGCAGAGTGAAGACAGCAGAACCAAATGAGCAATATAAAAAAATGATTTTACATGATGATATAAATGAAGAAAACATTAAAAGGCAACAAAACAGGAAAAAACAATACACTATATTGATCCCAAATTTCTAATGCTGAAGTAGGCATCCTTCCTTTCTGTTGACCAAAAATAAAATACAACAATGTAAAGTAACATGTTTTAGTAGTAACAGTCACTCCACAGGTGACTTTTCTTACAAGTTAAAAAACAAAACAAAACACTACAAAGGGATTAAAGAGCATTGCTTATTGATAGGAAACGTTTTCAAATTAGCCAAAAAATGTAGATGGGGATTGGAAAGTATTAATGTAGAACATACAAATAATTATTTAAATGAATTTTTCACTGTAAGTGGCTCTTTTAGGCAGGATTAATAATCAATTATATGTAGTTTGCTTGTTAATTTCAACTTCTAATCAAAAGGTTGTTAATCAAACAAATAAACTGAATTCCATTAGCCACCCCATTCCTGCCTTACGTGACAAAATTTTTCAGATAAAAAGATTTCTGTTTGGGGCGGCTAGGTGGTACAGTGAGTAAAGCGCTGGCCCTGGAGTCAGGAGGACCTGAGTTTGGATCCAGCCTCAGACACTTAACACACACACACAAAAACTAGCCATGTGACCTTGGATAAGTTACTTAACCCCAATCGCCCTCCAAAAAAGCAAAAACAAAGTTGGCCAGGAACGGTTGATATTCCCATTATTCCTTATCTTCCAAACTCCATACATACCACTTTGCCTCAAATAACACAAATAATTATGACTCACCAAATAAAGAAATTTAAACTTTGTAAGGTATAGTTGTATCCTTCATATACTCATGAATTATATTGTATTATTTGTCATCTTCTATTAAGATGTCAATTCCATGAGAGCTGGGACTAGGTCTCATCTAAGCTTAATACTGAAATCTATAAGCAGTAAGTGCTCAATAAATGTTTCAAGAATTTCAATGTAATCTGTTATTAAATGGGTTTGATGGAAAGATACATTAGAGAACATATAAGAAAAGGCTTTCCCGGGACTAGTCACACTTGATTTTTTCCCAATAAATATTAAGGTCTGATTCTGGAATAAAACAGGGACATATTATGTTTGGCAAAATTGTTTAGGACTGTCCTGGAGGAACTTCAGATCATAAACCAAGTAGAATGGGCTTTCTCTGTGGATGGTTATTGTTCTCCAGATTGTCCTGTGTTTAGATGACATTATGTTGATTGAATCAAGGCCTTGCAGAAACACTTAAATGAAACACTTCATCACTAAAAAAGAATTTCACCTAATTATCCATACAGGAAAGATGAAACATGAAAAATGTCTATTGTCCAGACTGACATATAGCTAGATGAAAAAACAAAAAATGCTCATTGCTAATCTGGCTAGCTGGCTACCTATCATGTATAAATATGTATGATAATGCAAATCCTAAAAAAAGTAAGATGACAAATTGTGAAAAATCAGAATTTATGTGAGTCTACATGAGGTGCATGCATGTATATATATATATACACATACACACACAGTAGTGAGAATTAAATAGGAGGAGGAGTGTGAGCTAGATCACCTTCAGGAAATTGCAATATCCTTTTAATAACCCTAAACTTCTCTGTGAAACAAAGACTCACATTTTTAGCATCAATATCCTTCCAATAATGTTGTCTGTCTGTGAGTCACATAACTCTAGAGTCTCTAGAGACTAGAGCCTCTAATAAATCGAAAATGAAAATGAGGATCACCCAAAGGGGCATGGAGAGACTCATTATGAACATGAACAGCCTCTAACACATTACAAACAAGGAATTACAAGGGTCAGCAGAGTAAATGATATCAATAAAGAAAGTAATACCGAAATAGAAAAAAAGAAGATTAACTGGTCACATGGTCAGAGCAAAGGATAAACTATGATCAACCCAGGCTCCAATGATATCCTCATGGTGTCCATACAAGTCAAGAAAGGATACTAGTACATTGGGATGGAACCAATCTAGACAGTTTATGGGAGGACATAGTAAAGAGACATGCAGGATAAGAAGGCAAGGATAGATTATGATCTGCTTCATTGAAGGGAATATCTACACTGGTGAGATCAAAGGTCCATTTTAGCATTTGACTATTTCACGATAGCATTGCATATTGCAATATACAAACACATGAACGAACCATAGAGCTGTATCATACCGAAATCTAAACCTCTACTCAAGGGAGTTAATCTATCATGACTTGTGCTCTCCTTTGTTTGGGGATCCTATCATCAAATGTTTTAATCTTCCTATTCAAAAACTGATGAGGAATGCCATATGTCTCCATCTGAGAACAAGATTTATTTCAGAACATAATGTCTTATGAAGAATACACCGTAAATATCTTTTCAGAAATTTCTTCCCTCTCCTCCACAAGTCATTACCCACTTTGTAATAATGGTGCTTTGCCTAAACTCAAACCATTCACTCATGGTGTCAAAGCAGTTTATAGTTAAGTAAACCTAATGCCATAACTTTGTTTTGGACATAACTATCATAGCTTCAAAAATGTGAAAATTTTAAATTAGTCTACACTTTGCTCCACCTCTCTTACATTTTCCTCTCCTTCCAGGCACAGGTGATGAAACTATGGTCAACATTATGAAATTAGATCACAATTGTTGCTTTAATTAAAACAAACCCAACCTTATACCAAAGGCGTGGAAATCCATATTACTATGCGATCCAGTTACAGTCATATTTTGTAATCAGCTCCAGTCCTTTTGGCCAAACACACAGTACAAATTATGTGGAAAAATGAGAAGGCAAGTTCTGTCCCATGCCGTTGCCAGGTATGTTTCATATTTAGATATAAACAATGGGAGAAATGTAAGTTTCACAACAGTTGAGTCATTTCTGACTGTGTGAATATGCTATTATTTGCAGTTTCTTAGAATTGTGTTAGGAGCAAAGGGGATTTTGTCGCCTAAATTATGGAAGCATTTTATATTGCATGACCCTGGGTATTTTGTAGCTGAACAGCAGACCAACAGAAGGTCTTCTTAGGAAATTAATCAAGTCAAAAAAATGTTCCTTATACAACCATTTAGTGCAAAAGGACCATGCTAGGTACCATGAAGAATGCAATGGACATGGGAACAAGGATGCAAAATACAGAGAACAATTATCCTGACACCAAGAACTCCAATGTTGACATAAAGACACATAGGGTCATATTTTTATACTTCATTTTAACCCCAATAGGAAATAGTATTGCTTCTTTATCAGTTACACAACAAACTCAGAGACAACTGAAGGCAAACCAAGCACACTCTCCTTACTCACAAAACTCCCATGAACTTGAACAATATTAAGGTTCAGGGCTTAAAGGCCCTAGGGAGGAAAGAGCCTTCCTCTGCATCTGGCTTAGTGGAAAAGTTGCAGAAACAACAAAAACCGACAACAAACATGTTTTTGTTTTCTGTGTGACAGAATAAACATTTTGCCCAGAATCCGCCCTCAAAAGACAAAGAAAACTGAGGCAAAGAAAATGTTTTGATGAAATATCCTTGAACAATCCATTTATGCATCTCCCAATTCCAACATTAGTTACAGACATAGAATTGTTCCTGACCAAAGCTACTTTGTTCTTTCAATTCTTAAACTGAATTAATACCTGTCAAATCATTATTTTGTAAAAATAAAAAAGAAAATGACTCACATTCTTCATATTATCCCTATGAGACAGGCAAGTATTATATTTTGTCCATTTTTAATAGTTGAGAAAATGTAGATTTCAAGTGACTTTAAGGTCAAACTACTGGCCAGCTTACATTTAGTTGATATTATTAGATGGAAATACACAACACAGGCAGGATATTCTAAACTCATGAACACGATCCATCAAGTGACCTATTTATTTTTAATTTAAAGCTTTTCCATGTCTCTTTCACGTTATCTAGTACATTTTTCAATTACTTTTAAAGTCTCTTAAACTTCTGATTATTAAAAATAGTCACAAATTAAATTATGTAAAGTCACATGTCCATTAATTATGGAGAATAACAATATGCTCAAATAACTGATACGCTTATTCTCACAAACTAATTAAAGGGCCTCATGGTATAATGATTGAACAGACAGGTGTCTCATTTAGTTTCTTCTCCAGGGTTGAACAATTGCAATTCAAACTTTTCTTTGACTACTTTAAAGTCAAAGGAAGTCACATAGGGCCTACACTACCTAGTCACAAGGAAATATCCTTCTGCTCCACCTCCAGATTTAAAATGAATATAAATCAGGAAGAGAAATAATTCCCCTCTACAATGAAGCATTTAAATCATGTGAGGAATCTTCCATGTTTGACTCAGAAAAAGCCAGGCAAAAAAAAGAAGACAAGAGCAGAGGGAGGGAACAAAGGAGGGGGGCAAAGGGGTGCCTAGGTGGCACAGTGAATAGAGCACCAGCCCTGGAGCCAGGAGGACCTGAGTCCAAATCTGGGCTCAGACACTTAACAAGTACTAGATGTGTGACCTTGGGCAAGTTACTTAACCCCAATTGTGCTGCCTTCACCCCCCTCCAAAAAAAAAAAAAAGAGGAGAGGGGAAGAAAGGAGGAATTGGGGTTTTCTGAAACTTTAAATATTGGAATTTGCACAAGCAGATATGCCATTTACTACCTTATGGGCAATTCAGTTCAACCTCACAAGCATCTATTAAGCAACTATACATTCTAGCATCTAGGAATACAGAGATAAAAATGAACTTATATTCTACAAGGAGATTCAACAGGTAAACCAATTGAGTACCAATTGAAAGAAGAAAGAGAACACTAGCAACTAAAGGGATCAAGAAATGTTTCTCATGAGAGATGGCACCACAGCTGAGCACTAAAGAAAGCTAGGGTTCCAAGAGGTAGAGACAAGGAAGGAATACATTGCAGGGATGGGGAAGGAGTGGAGGGAAGCAATGCCAGTAGGATAGTCTGATCAAAAGCACAGAGGTGAGAGAATGGTATAAAGGAACATCAACAAGGCCAGAATGACCAGAATCTGGAACATACAAAGAAGAGGCATATGTTTTAAGTCTAGAAGGATAGGTTGGGACAAATTGCTTAAACACTAAGCCTGTTTATTCACCTGTAAAATCATATTTGCTCTTTCCATCTCATAAAATTGTTGTAAGGCTTTAATTCAAAAACCATTCAGTAAGTTCCTACCATGGCCTTAGAGCAGGGTATATGGTAGCCAGTAAATGTTTGAGAATCAGTTCCCTAGAAAAGAAAATAATGTACTTTTCAGTTCAATCTGAATTATTAACATTTTCTCCATCACTTAAGTCTAGACAATCAAAAAACAACAATAAATTAAGCTTTTATTTGCGATATTTGCTGATTTTCAAGGTGTACATATTTACACTGAAAATTCTGTAAATAGGTCTGCCAAGCAGGTCAGAGCTGGGTCCAGCACACCCCTATATCAGAGTGTATGTATAGTAGTATAGTGTAGCAAATAGAGAGCAGGCCTCAAAGTCACAGACCTAGGTTCATATCCCACATTTGACTGTGTGACTCTGTGCAAATCACTTAGCCTTTCCTCTTAGTGACAGACAGCTAAACAGAGAGGTGCTTCAGGCCACTCTAAGATTTTAAGTTGCAGAGAAGGTGCCATACCTCTAGTGGGATAGGGACTTCCCTCCCCTGGGGGTTCTCAATACCACTGAAGACACAGGTCCAGTCTCTGTACTATTTTGCTATGTGCTAGGTATGGGAGATACAAAGTCTTGCCTTCAAGAAGCACACATTATTCTGGAGGACTACAACATGTACTACAAAGAAAGGTACATACAAGTTATACACAAAATAATGGGGGAGGCACTAAATAACATGGGTTATACTTATAAGAGGTTGATCCTGAATTGGGCATTGAAAGAAGTCAAGTGTTCCAAAAGGTGAAGGTGAAGAAGAAAGGGACTCTAGGCATGGCAGGACAGCTTGTGAAAAATAACAGAGGTTGGAGATTAAATATCATGTAGTGGGAGTGGTATCTAGCTCAGTTTGGCAAGAACATAAAGTATATGGGGGAAGTAATAAGTAATCAACCTAGGAAAAGATAGTATGGAGCAGATGTAAAGGGTCTTAAAAGTGAAACCTAAGGATTTGTATCATATCTTAGAGGAAGTAGAGAGTTACTGACACTTCTTCTGCAGCAGATTAACATTTTTAGATCTGTGCTTTAGGAATAATAATTTTATAGCTCTTTGGAGGATGGCACAGAGATAGGAGAGACTGGAAGAAGGCAGACTAATTAGGAAGCTATTGCAATAGCACAGGTGAGAGGCAATAGGCAAATGAATATAGGATTAAATGAGAATGCTTATAAACATAAAATGTTGTGCAGATGTGAGTTATTACTCTCATCCTTATGCAAAGCTTTAAAAAAAAAACAGGGGAAAAAATCTTTGAAGAGGCCCACTTCAGAAGTTGTGTTTCATTCTTATTTTCCCAAATGTAATCAGCTTATCAGTACTTAATCTCTAGGACATGTTCTTGTTAGTACAGAGTAGATTACATACTTTTTAAGAATAGGCAGAATAGCATTGGAAAGCTTCAGTTTTATTCTGGCTGTAATTATTTAGACTGACATATTGCAATAAAACATTTCATCAAGCACTCCAGTCCAAAGAACGATAGGCATCAAAATTGTATTGGTAATGCAAAATAAATGGATCAGAGTTAAAAATAATGAGTTTGGGGGATTATATCTGTCACTGTGAGTTATTATTGTTGAATATAATAGGGCAAAGCACTACAAAAATAAAGCTTGTCTTCTCTAGGCAAAGGTGAGACAACTACCCCTAATGAGACACAGAAACTTAAGTGCAAGTTTTAAATTATTCTCACAGATAAATTATCTTGTTGTCCAACATTACATTTGGGTGTATGTGTGTCTCTGTGAAGAGAAGCATGGCCCTTGACTCTAAAATCCAGGAAGAGAAGGGGAGGCCACGGAAGTCTTTATTAACACCCGAGACATTTCTGGATGATTTTTTCCTCCTGGGCCTGGGGAAGCCATCCCATTTGGCCACCTTTTACTACAAACCTAGGGCCCTGGCTTTTTTTTTTTAATTTTCCTATTGAAAAATTTTGGTTTGACAAAGCAGACAAACCTAAACACACCAACAAACAAATGATTATGAGATTTTGAATCAAGCGAAAACCAAAGAGTGACTAAGACTATCTGTACAATCATACACTTTAGTCATTTCTCAATTGTTATAAGAAAGAAAGGCAGTACCAGCATCATCCACAGTACTCAATGTTATGTGTGTGTACACACACATATATGTATGTACATACACATACACATATATGTCCATGTATAATATATCTGCAGGTAATGTATAATATGTCCATATATACCATTTTCTATCAGCTACAATCCTGGATTCAACTCAACCATCATCATGCTCCAAGGAAAAGCTCGCCATCCCAGAAACCAAGAAACTCATCATCCCAGAGACTGTATTAGCTTTTGACACATACACTTCAGTAGCAGCCTCAGTAGTCTCTCCCTCTCTGATAGGAGGACTGGAAGGCAGAGTAAAATATTTCTCCTAAAGCCTCCATTTAAATGGAGCTCAGAGATCTCTTAGCCCAACCATTTCCCATCAATTACATTCCTAGATTTGACACTCCCTTAATTACTAATTACTCCCCCCATCACCTTCATCAGCCTTCCCTTTAAAAAGCTTCATTTTGTGGGCTCATTCCATTAGATTGTAAACTCCTTGAGGGCAGGGTCTATCTTTTTTCCCTATTTGTATTCTCAGAGTTTAGCTCTGTACCTGACATAAAGAAGGTGTTTGATAAATGTTGATTGAATCAAAGTGTGAATGTTAGTCTCTTGGATCTGTTCTCTTCATTCTGCATCACCTCATCTATGTCTTTCCTTATTTCTTAGGCTCAAAAGAGATAATGTATATAATGCAATAGTAAAATACTATTAAAATGTCCATTATTATTATAACAACTACGACTTTGTAATATAATTTGGGCACTTATGCCATTCCTCCTTGTTTCTTATTTGTTTCTCTTGGTACTTGCTCCTACATGAAAATTTTATTACTTTTCTTTTTCTAAAAATCTTACAACACTTTGATATTAGTAAAACCTAAAAAATTAATTTGAGTAATATTGTCACCTTTACTCTATTTGCTTGGCCCTATAATAAGCCCTGATTAGGTCTCAAATGATTTACACCCTCCCTTACTTTTTAAAAAACTCTTTTGAAGTTGTATGCCCTGACTGTTAACTCCCAGATAGTTCATATGTTTTGTTCTTTTAAACGGCACTTCTCTTTTCATTCATTGCCTTGGTTCTTATTAGTGATAGAGAACAAAAAAAAAAAATGTCACTGACTTTGGTGGGAAAAAAAAATACCCTTGTCTTATTATGCATTCTGTCATATTTTTTTTCTTAAAGCTATTTGTCAGTTTTTTTGGTTGATAAAACAGGGTTGCCTAAATAAGTTATTATTTCACAAACATGGTTACTTTCACTTCCTTTTTCACAGTTCTTATTTCTTTTACTTCTTTCTTGTCATTTCTAATAATATATTAAATAATAATGGTGATAGAGAGTATCCTGGCATCATCCCTGATTTTTAATGCTGGCCCATGGTTTTAGATGGATTTAAAAAATAATATTAAGAAAAGTTCTTCTATACCTATGATTTGGATTCTTTTCCTAGAACTAATGACTTATTTTATGAAGGCTCTTCTTACTCTATTGATTAAATCATGGATCTGGAGCTACAAAAGACCTCAGAAAACATCTAGTTTAGATTCAGGAAGGTTAAGTTATTTGCCTAAAATCATACAAGCATTAAGGATCAAAGGTAGGATTTGGACCTAAGTCCAACAACTTCAGCACTCATGCTCATTCCTCTACATCAAGTTGCTTTCCTTCCTCTTCATGTTGTATTATTTGTATTACTAATATGGTTAACTGTACTAATTGTTTCCCTAATATTGAGTCATCCTTGCTTCTTTGGATTTACCAACTTACTCATAATGAAAATTTCATATTTTCCTAGGGTTTCTTAAATAGTGTTTTATTTTTAATAACTTAAAACAGTATTTATTCATCTTATTTGTCCACAGTGCTATTTCATCTTTCAGTTGCTTGGGTATCCAAGAAAAAGTTGTCTCAAAGGAGTTTGATGGGAGCTCTCTTTAAACTGGAGAATATTTCAAGGAGTGTAAGGAATATTATTAATGAAAATGTTTGATATAATTAATTTGTAAATCTCTCTTTTCTTGTTTTATCCCTATAGATTATTCTCTTCCTAAGACTGAGTTGTTTGGGTTATCTATTATGTAATTTATTTATTTCTATATTTTACATTTTCATAGACAATATGAATTAGATTTTTAATTTGTTGACATATATATAGAAATAATGTTTTTTTCATAATATTCTTTATTTCCTTTCCACTTTTTTTACTTTCTCCTTTATTATTTTTTTTGATGGTCTGGCTTTATTTCCTCTTAAAAATTGAATTGGATAATTATTTATCAATTTTGTAGGTACTTTAAAAACAGATTTTGGTTAAATTTTCAATTCTGCTCACCTAACTTTTTCATTTTCATTATGTCCTATTTTATGCTTGCTTTGAGATTATTCATTTGTTAATTTTTGTAGAGTCAAAACTAACATAAGGCAAGTGGATCTTTGTCCTAAGATGAATATTTTCTATGAACAGGAAAATTGCCCTAGAATGTGAAATTTATAAAGCTTGCATCCCTTTAAGGATGAAGGTAGGGGTAGAATCTGCTGGTGAGGTGTCAGGGGATGGAGTTGTAGCTTAGAAAAGCTAGTCATATTCTAGTAAGAATAGGCATGACATCAAGTTCCTAATAGAAGAGAATCTCACCTGTCTTATGGGTTTCCTTGAGATAATGAGGTCAATAAAAAGTTTAGGTTCTTTTAAGATGGGAAGCTGAGCATGTTTATAGACTAAAACCAACACAGAAGGAAAATTTAAGATGCTTGATAGAAAAGGGTTGATTAGCTAGAATAAAGCATGGGAGGAGGAGGGTAGGAAATAAACATTTATCAAATGCTTACTATGTGCCAGGCACTGTGCTAAGTGCTTTACATTATCTCATTTGATTCTCACAACAAACCTGTGACTTAAGTGCTATTATTATTATTCCCCTTATAGTTGAGGAAACTGAGGCAGACAAAGGCTAAGTGATTTGCTTACGGACACATAACTATATATATATCTGAGGTCAAATTTGAACTCAAGTCTTTTTGAGTTAACCCCAGTACTCTATCCATTGTGGTACCAGAAGAGAAATGAAGGGATGGGATTGTGGGATTGTGGGACTGAGGTGTCAACTTTGACAAGGAGGAGGGCAACTATTTATTTTGAGCCTGAAGAAGACTAGGTAAAGAAACTAAGAGGTTTAACAGAACAGCAAGTACATTCAGGGAGTTCATATTGAATTGCCTCAGGCTTCTTAGTAAAGAGTACTGGCTCTACAATGGGGAGAAATGGGTTCAAACCACACATATGATGCTGACTAGATTTGTGTCTTTGGGCAAGTCCCTTAACTCCTTGGGCCTCTATTTCCTCATCTGTAAAATTAAGGGGGTAGGACTAAATGGCTCTTGTGGACCTTTCTAGCTCTAAATCTTTTATCTTAAAGTGATATCATCTGTAGAGTTGATGATATCCCATCCCTTCATAATCACCTCCATGAATAAAATCAAGGGGTGGAAGAAAAAAGGGAGTTATGACTTAAAGGCAAAATACAAGAAGTATCAATAATAAAAACCATTTTGAAGTCTATATACATAACATATCAACAAGCAATTATTAAGTACCTACTATATTCCAAACACTATGCTAAGACCAGTTAATATTAAGAAATGTTAAAGATAGTTCTTGCTCTCAGAGTTCACAATCTAATGAAGGAGGCAATATGCAAATGATGATGTACAAACAAGATATATAGAGTTCAAAGTAGAGACAACCTCAGATAGAAGGCACTAAGAAAGAAGTGAGTCAGGAGAGACCTGTTAAAGAAGGTGGGACTTTGGTTGAGGCTTAAAGGAAGCCCAGGAGGCTGGGATGAGGAGAAAGGGAGTTTCAGGCATCAGGAAACACTATCTCCTTAGGAATAACAAGGAGGCCAGTGTTCCCGGATCACAGAGAAGCACACAGAGGTATAAGGTATAAGAATATTGGAAAAGTAGGAAGGGGACAGGTAATGAAGGGCTTTAAAATGTCAGCATGTTTCTATCAAATGTAGCCCCACTGATGCGAGTACTGCTGTGGAGGTGCAAGTCGATGCCATTCCACAGTTCAGCATGTCATTAAGTGGTGACATGAGCTGGGATTCTGATTTGTGGACTGTCTTTTGGGAGAGTTCTTGGATAGAGAAGCTACAAGAGGGGTGTTCATTCTACATCTTAGAGCCATAAGGATAGACAAGGTTGAGAAGCATGCCTAGTCTCTGGGTTCCTGATCGTCTGCTCCTTCTTTGTGAGATTTTCATGAGCTAATGCTGGAGACAGAGTAATGAGGTGCCAAAAAGAATGCTTAAAACTGAGTGACAGGTGGCAAGATGATACAAGCATCTCACTGAAACATCCTCATTTCTTCCTCCCTCCTCTGCCAGAGAAGGAGCAGCTCCCATAAATTGTCTACTTCTTCTGTTAGAAGAACTGAAGTTCTGTTAAAAGAACTGTCGCTTCTTTTTTCCCATGAGAAGACAGAATTAAAGGAGGGAGAAGCTGATTCTGCTTCTACAGCACTGCTGTAGAATGAGTAGTGGCTTCTTCCAACCAAAGTGACCAGCCCTGCTCCTCTCCTGTTACTCACTGAAATTCACCGCCAATATTTTACTCTTCCTTTTATATAAAAGAAAATCTGATGGCTTCCAATCTTTATCTGTGTGATCAATACTGGTGGTGGCAGGGATGGATAAAAGGTTTCATACTCCTTAGAGGGAAAAAACTTGTCCTTCAGTACATCTGAGGCATAAGGGGAGACAAGTGAAAGATGACTCTATTTGGAAGTTGCAATAACAATGGGGGAATGTTGAAATAGTACTGCAAAGCAAAGTACCAAAAATAGGAGATTCTGAAAATAGAGAGAAATGAATAACAAAAGTACAAATCTAGACTAGACCCCTAGACTAGGAGTTCTTAACCTAGGGTCTCTGAACTTGTTTTTAAAATATTTTGCTAACTGTATTTCAATATAATTGGCTTCCTCCATAATCCTATGTGTTTTGTTTTATCCATTTAAAAACAATGTTTTGAGAAGGGAGTCATAGACTTCACCAGACTGCCAAAGGCATATATGGCACACAGAAAAAAAAAAAAAAAAGCTAAGGACTCCTGCTCTAGACCCAATTAGAAATAAGCCCCTGAGGCAAAAATAAGCCAAAGTGGGGAAAGGAGACTCTCTGCTACAAGTGCTACGCATGGGGTATCTAGCCATGGTGACCCCATCTAGTTTTTACATGTACATGATGTATAAAGTTGTGGGGTTTTTTTAATATCTTAAAGTAAAGTAGATTGCATTCTACTCATATCCCCCCGGGGCTATATTTATGCAAGTCTCCTCTTCCTTTTATAACTCTTGTTAGGTTGTATTCATTCTTATTCATGAGCAACTAGGCTTAAAGCAGCTATGATTTAGTAGAAGAAAAGTAGAGCTAAATTTCAAGAGAGCATCAAGTACTGTCTATCTGTTGGCTTAATTAAAAATCTAGTCACAAAAAGACAGATCTTGTGAAATTCTTTTCAGTTTTTTAATTTTTTTCTTTCTTCTTTCTTTTTTTCTTTTCTTAGAGGGGTGGTGGTTCCCTTGTAAACATAGACCCTTTTTTCCTGCTATCATCATTTGAATATGCTAATGTCCTTTATTCCTAGACATATATAGTATATATGATTATACTGCCTTATTAATCTCACTTCAAAGGTTGTGAAGCTGTCACCTATATGATAGCAATAGTTTCAGTTTACCATCAAGCAGATTTGAAAAACTCAGCTTTGACTCAAAAAAGTCTGGCTATTCTGACTTTTCTGGAAAAGAATTGGTAAAATATGGATCATTCCAGTTCTTCTTAAATAGCACTCTATGAGTTCCAAAGTGCTTTCACATATATCATTATTTATTTTAATTATCTCACAGAAAGTAGCAGAGGATCAGAATAGCACTCTGGATATATAAATTTCACCTCTCCCCCAGCCCACTTATCTTTGCTTTATTTTGTTCATTGGAACAACATGGTTTTCAGAAGCTTTCTCAATAGCATGAAAGAGAAGAAAATGGCAAATAGAAAAGTGCTCAGACCTATTCTTAATCAATTTAGAATTAAACATGTACAGAAAAGAATTCTCTTTCCCCCCAAACCTACCAGTCTTCCAAACCTCCCTATTTATGCTAAGGGCACCACCTCCCTTCTGGTTATACATGTTCCCAGCCTTGGTATAATCCTCATTTCCTCAATCTTGCTCACTGTGGAGCAAGTGACAACTTGTATGTCGTCATACAAGTATGACAACATACCCACATCGTTGTCAAATCTTTTTTGATTCTCTCTACACAGCATCCCTTTCATTTGTCTCCTTCTGTCCCACCACATGACCTCTACCCTGGTCTGGGCCTTCACCAGCTCCTCATTTGCTATGATTCACACTTATTTCTAATCTCTTCACTTTTGTCCCTCATGCCTGAAATATCATCCCTCCTCACTCTCACCCAGGTAATTATGCTTAACAATCAGCTTTCTAGGGAGGAGGGGGAATATAAGCATGATGTATTTTTAAGTTTAATCTGCATTATTAATATTTCCTCCATCACTTTCTTAATCAATAAAGCAACAAACCAAGCCCTGACTTGTAGTGTTTTCTGATTTCCAAGGTGTAAAATGGTGCACACTAAAAATTTAACAGTCAGCAGCCTTCAGGCAAATCTATGAGCTGCCTCTAGCATACCCCTGGCTCCCACCTCTTAGATGCCTTGGTTTCTTTCAAAACTCAGCTCAAATTCTATTTTCTACATGAAGACTTTCCTGATCCCTCTCAGTTACATGTTCCTTTTCTGTAACCCTGCTATAGCTACCTCATATTCATTTTGTTTGCATTTTGTATAAACTGATAGATATGCATGTTGTCTCCTTGAATAGTTCGATATTCTTTTATCCCCATAGTATTTCTTAATTAAATTAAGAGTGTTAAGAGTTGTCTCTCTATAAGGGGTGACTGGCAAAAGCTCCCC
Source organism: Petaurus breviceps papuanus (assembly GCF_028583685.1). Classification (NCBI taxonomy): domain Eukaryota; kingdom Metazoa; phylum Chordata; class Mammalia; order Diprotodontia; family Petauridae; genus Petaurus; species Petaurus breviceps. The sequence continues at coordinate 9,975,677 of NW_027186546.1, read as the reverse complement.
TCCTTGCTGTTTCTTTAGAATTTTTCTTAGTTCTGTGATTACTATAGGGATTGTCATTCTGATCCCTCAATGGAGCACCCACTGTGGGAATAAAGAGCTGCAAATAGCTGCACTGAGCTGTCAGGCTTCTTCCTTCATGACATAGCGCAAGCATCACTTTCTATATGAAGCTATTGCTGATTCTCCAAATGCTAGCAGCCTGCCTCCCAAACTACCCTGCATGTAACTACTTTGCATTTATTCTCTTTATACTTTTACTTTTTGTCTTCCCTATTAGAATATTAGATCTCTGTGAATTAGGATTGTTTTATCCATTACATTTATGTTCCATACCTAGCACAGCCCTTGGCATATAGTACATACATAATAAATGCTTGCTGATTTAATTGACCAGGTCTTAAGCTAAAATGGGACAACCAGCAAACTTGGTTAATATTAACCACAGCTAATAAGTGTCAAGTGTCTGAGGTCACATTTGAACTCAGGTCCCCCTGATGCCAGGGCCTGCACTCTATACATTGTACCTCCTAGCTACCCCTCATGAACTCTTATATGAGTTGGTCAAAGGAAAATTGGGAGGGAAAGGGAAGAGTATAGTGTAATATTAATAATAAGAATGATGCTATATGTGGAAAAGAAAGAAGGGAGACAGGAATTTTTGAGAGGATAGAATTGGAGAGAGGATAATTACGAGCAAAAAGCACTGCATCAATGGAGGTCATTATGATGTGGGAAATAAAAGCAGAAAAAAAGGTAATTTTTAGTGCAGGCAGGGTGAAGGAGAAGGGAGAGGATTAAGATTAAATAATTCATTTCTAGATTACTACTGTTGATTTCCTTTACATTTTCACCTTTTTCCTGGAAAAGAGATGAAATGAAAATCAAACCTTAACAATTATAACTGTGAATTTGAATGAAATAATGAAAAAAAAAAGATTAAAATGGAAGAACAGGCCAGAAACAAATAGAAGTTAAGAATATATAAAGAATTTTAGAATAGATATTATATGAAAGCCTGAATCATTGTTATAAGGACAATATTTTTTTAAAAATTTATATGGCACCTCTCTAAAATTTAGCCATAGGCTAGAATATGAACTCACAAAGCAGAAATATTAAAAAAAAAAACATCCTTTTCAAATCACGGTGCAGTGGCCATTATAATCACTATTTAGTTGATAATAAATAAGGTAAATTTGAAGAAAGAACTTAAATTTAAATGGAGATTAATTTAATAATACAGGATAAATGTGCCAAAGAGCTGTCCTCTAATAGATAAGTGACTAAATGGTATGAAAAAACATATCAAAAGAATTAAAAAATATTCATTTTATGAAAGATTGCTATAAATAATTAATGACAATAAAAATGGAAATCAAATCAACACTAATTTTTTCCTTCCACCTAGAAAAATGACAAATGACAGAAAACAAGCAATGGTGAAAGGACTGAGGGAAGATAAGAAAATTAATGTGCTGTTAATGGTGCTAGGAACTGGTCTAATCATTCTGAAAAATAATTTATAATCATGTTAAAAAATAAAATACCTCTATACTTGGGCCCAGAAATTCTAGGCATAAACCTTAAAGTGTCCATAGTGAAAAAGAAAGGGGAATATTCATCAAATTATATATAGTAGCACTTGTTAGCAAACAGCAAGAAATAAAGTAAATGCAATTGGAAAGAACAGCAAAATATATATATCATCTGAAGCCTAATGTTATAATGACCAAGCTTGACCCCACAGTTGAGATATGAAAAGGTACCTTGCATGATTCTTTGCAGCAGTAAGGAAACTATGGACATGGAACACTAAACATATTGTGAGACTTTTTTTTAATATGGTGATTAGTTTGATTAAGTCCTTTTTTTCCCTCCCTTATTATTTTATGTTACAAGGGATTGCTCCCTGGAAGAGTGATACAAGAAGAATTTATTAGGAAACATGATATTTTAAAAAAATAAATAAAAACTTTTTTTTCAAAAAAAAGAAGAAAATCAAATGGTCAAAGTTTTTTAAATCAAAAGGGGAAATTCACAACTGTGGAAGAAAAAATAATTATTTTTAGAAATTAAAAAGTGAAAACTTGAATGTGATTGATTAATTCTTGCCAAAACATAAAATATACAGACTAACAGAACAGGAAATAAAAATTTAAAACAACCTAATCTCATAAACAGAAATTAAACAGGCTATCCATAAACTATGTAAGTAATTGTGAGTGATTATTTTTACTGTTCCATATATTTTTATTATATATTGCTCTGGCCTCTGAAAGCAGTCTAGCTTAGCTAATGATTTGCCACAGCCATCATATTTTACCTTCCTGTTTTTCAGTTTATTCATCAATTAAATTTAATAAAAATTGTGTTTACCCTTCACTGGTCTTTAGTAAAGTTTCAGTATGTCACCTTTAAAAAAAAAAGAAGAAAACACCTTGGCATTCACAGATGAAAGTTGTTGTATTGATGCAATCCACTATTCCTCTCGCTTTAATTGCCACTTGGGCTGGGAAAATGAAAGCCTGCCAGCCTCCAATGCTTTCAAAGACTTTAATCAATGCTCCCTCCAACTATCAAGAAATAGAAAGCCGGAGGGTAGAATCACAGACCTCACACTCCTTCTTAACATTGCCCAGCAAGACATATTTACATTACCAGGCCTTGTCCCCTAAGCTTGACCTTGGGTTGGCCTCCAAGTTTGCACAGAGAAAGGAACAGGCAGGGGCCATATAGTCCTGGATAACTAGAAACAAACTGTCTTATTAAATTACCCATATTTGCAACTAAGCTTAAAATAACACAGACCTGCCTGCTTTTAGCCCTAAGGCCTTTGGCTTAATCTTTCACTTACAATAGAAACACTGCTTCAGTTCTTTCCCTGATTCATTTTGTTCTCGGCTAGTCATCTAACCATCCTTAAAAAGAAGAGCTCATTTCTTCCCTCGTGAATGTGGAAGCATAACTCTCTTGACCAAACAATTCTCAGGAAAATACAGGGAAAGACTCTTAAAGCAACGAATATTTTGAATTGTTTGTACTAAACATGACGACAACCACTACCACCACCAGAACAACAACAGGAATCCCTACAAGTGGTTAATATCTTTTGTTGTCAGAGACCTCCTTAGCAATCTGATGATGCCAATGGACCCCTTCTCAAAATGTTTTCAAATTCATAAAATAAAATAAGAGTGCAAAGGAAACCAAACATATTGAAATACATTTATAAAAAATATTTTTTGAAACAAGTTCACAGATCCCAGGTTCAGAACCCTTGTCATGTGTGGAAAGTTTTCAGTAATAGGATTTTAAAATGTAAAGTATGGACTTGAACGGATTAGGTGAATCTGGAAGCTAGAGAAAAGGTCTTGTGCTGAAAGCTTTTAGGGTCCCTGATTCTATCCCATCTGGTTATATGACCTCAATCTGTGTCTATATCACATAATCAAAATAACTGGATCATGGAATTGTTTATCTGGTCATATCAGGGGTCTACTAAAGGCAATCAATTTCTGAGCACTTATTAAGCAATGGCTCTGCAGAAAACTAGACTAGAAGCAGGCAATACAAGAGCAAAAGTAGAAGGGTCCCTTCTCTCAGAGAGCCTAACCTCTTCATGAGGGATATAGCACATACATGGATAAGTAAATATACGATGATTTGAATAGGGAGACAGTGACTGATAAGCAGGGAACCAGAAAAAAAAAAAACTTCAAAAAAGTGACATCTAAGCTAAGCCTTGAAACAAATGTAACATGGTTGACTGGCTCCACTTTTCATGTCCAGGTCTGACATCTCCCGTTCCCCTCCCCAACCTACCCCCCAAGGTTCTCAGGTTTCCTGAGTCTGTTTTCTTAGAGAGTCTATTTTCCCTGGTATCAGCTTGAGCCCCAACTGGTCATGCCAATATCCCCCATTTTAGGGGTCGAGTGATACAGCAAAGCCCAGGCAAGCTGTTGCTGACTCAGGCCATTTTGAATATGTTGACTGTTCTGGCTTTGGAAAAAGGCTCCTCTCAACTATGCGGTAGGGTAATGCAGAGCTTGCAAACAAGTCCTAGTCTTCACAATTTTCCTGAAAGCAGCTCCTTAGATACTTTCATGTGGATATTGCCATCTTAGAAAACTGACAGAGTCTGCATATGTGCCAGACCCTGATTATGCAAGATAAAGCTTCCAAAAGGCATTAAGTGAGAAAGGTTTGCATTCCAAGCATAAGGAATTCCTTTCAATATTCAAGTGTGACGTAACACAGAGATGAAATGCCGAGTTCAAAAGAACACATACATGTTGAGAAGGGAAGTATTGGAAAGACAGATACCATCAAGACAGATGGTAGAGAACCTTAAATGCCAACCTGAAAAGTTATTATTTTATCTTAGAGACAATAGAGTGCCAATAAAAAGTTTTTGTTCATGGTAGTAATTTAGAATTTAACTTATCACACAAATGATATACTGTTATGATAGTAAAAAAGAGCACTTAGACACTACCTTCACCAATTCAATATATGTGTGTGTGTATGGTCTTAGCCTGTCATGCATGATGCACATATGTTTATACATATATAAATATATATAAATTTGTGTGTTCCAATACATATATGTTCATGTGTCTTTATAAACACATAGTCCTGGCCATGTGGTTGTATTGATCTAAGGTGTCCCAGGTATAGAAATCCTTTTCACCAATGCAGATAAGCAATTCCTCTATAACTTAGACGTGACAAGTTGCTGGAGCAACTGAGAGGTTAAGCAGAGGTCACATAGCTAAAATGTGTCACTTAGCTGGTATGTATTAGGGGCAGGACTTGGAATCAACTCTTCTTGATAACAAAACAAGTTCTCTATGATGAGAAAATGGTGCTGATTTTTTTAACTTGTTTATATTTGTCCTACTCTCTCTACTCTGACTTTTCATGACACTCCTCTCTCTCTCTAACCATCTGACTGATGCTGTTGGCATGCCATGCCACTCTCTGTAGGTATACCACAAGACCCTTCTTTGGAAGCTCTTTTCTTCTTCTTCTATTCTCTCTCACTTGGTGACCTCATCAACGCCCAAGAGCTAAGTTATCAATTCTAGGCAAATGACTCTCAGATTCATGCATCAGGTGCTAGTCTGTCTCCTGTTCATCCAGCTGTCTTCCTGACATTTTGAACTGACTATCCCATAGACATCCCAAGCTCTACACATACAACCCCATTATCTTCTCTTCCCAAAGGCACCCCTCTCTAAACTTTCTTATTTCTGTCACCTCTACTATCATCTTTCTTGTCACACAGGTATAAACCCTTGAAGTAGCCTCACCTCCTCACTCTCCTAACCTCACATGTCCAATCAGCTTCCAAGTTTTTTTCAATTCATCCTCAGCATCTCTTTTACCTGTCCCTTTTATCCCCACTTACATGACCACCAGCCCAGTTCAGGCCCCCAACACCTCTTACTGAGTTGTTAGTTAGCCTACTGTTTGGTCTCCCTGACATTAGATCTTTTCCCCTCCCAATCCATTCTCTGCTGATATCAAAGTGATATTAAAAAGTATTAGTCTGGCTATGCCATGCTTCCACTCAACAAACTCCAGTGGTTTCTCATTACCTCTAGCATAAAATAGAAAACTTTTGGTTTGGGCATCTAATGCTTTTCACAACCTGGCTCCAACCTATCCTTCCAGATTTACAACACATTGTTCTCCTTCACACACTTTTTAGTACAGCCATATTGGAGTTCTTGCTATTCCTCTCACATCATAATCCATCTCCAATCTTTATGCTTTTGCACAAACTGTCCCCTATGCCTGGAATACACTCCCTGGTTCCCTTACCCATTAGGATACCTGTTTTCCTTCAAACAACAAGCATATAAGTATTTACAATGTACCAGGCTAAGTATTGAGGATACAAAGAAGAAGAAAAAAACAGTCCCTAGTCTCAAGGAAATCATAGTCCAACAGGAACAACTATCTACAAATATGATGTATACAGACAGATATAGATGTAGTTATAAATGCAGAAGACATAGATATGATCAATTGCAGATAAACATGATGGAAGGCTCTAGTATTAAGGGGATCAAGAAAGGTTTCCTGCAGAAGGTAAAATTTTTACTAATACGTAAAGGAAGCTAAGGAAGCCATTAGACAGAGATAAGGCAGAAGAGAATTCCAGGGACATGCATGTGTATGCGTTATGTGTACAGACATACACACACACACACATATACATATACATATTTATGATGTTCCAAAAATCTTAGGGCAGTTTTAAACTTTAACAGCTATTTAGATTATGAAAACTGAAACTTTTAGAAATATATATATATACATACATCATATACATACATATACTTGTGTGTGCTTATGAATATGAATGCCTATGTGTATATGCTATTTTCTTGATAAAGCGTTAGCTCCTTGAAGGTAGGACTTAGTTTATTTCTAATTTTGTGGCCATAGCATCTTAATATAGCACCTAGCATACAATATGTGCTGAATAATTGATTGGTTGGTTGACACAAGTTGCGGGACACTCCAAGCGTTTGCTCACCAGGATTTCTCTATACTAATGAAATCACAGATTTGAACCTTCCATCCCAGTATTAATTAATTAAAATACCTGTAGTATGTACCTCTTAGAGCTGTCTTGAGTTTCAAATAAAATAACCTATAGAAAACATTTGCCAAATGCTAAAGCACTATAAAAATATTAATTGTTACTATAGTTTACTGACTAAAATAAAAACTACTGAGTTTAAAAAGTAAATTAAAATTGCCTGCAAGTTCCATAAGGAACAGGGCTGTTTATGATTTTTGTTATTAGTTTATGTTAATATATTTGTTACAGTAAAAACCAGGAAATGTCTACTTCTTGAATTAGCACATATGACAATAACGGGTAAGTTTCAAGCTGACACACTAGAGCAGAAAGGCAATACTCATTTGTGGATAGGTCTACCCTGCTCTCAAATTATATACTTGCTGCAGGATTTTCAGATATCTTGAACTAGACTGAGACCTATTAAATACCTTAGCCACTGTCTCCCACTGCATGCAAGGCCATCTCCAGTCATCCTGATGGGTATCTGGCTACTGGAGCCAGAAGGCTCTGGAGGAGAGAGTGAGGCTGGTAACTTTGCACAGCCCTGCTTCACTTAAAGCCAATTTATGCAAGTCATGGCATCATCTTTGTATTGTCATGGTCCTCTTCAAGAATTAAGAAAAAAGGGGGTGGAGCCAAGATGGTGGCATAGAAGCAGGAAAACTCTGTGCATTCCCCCCATAACCACCTCAAATACCTATAAAAATGACTCTAAACACACTTTAGGGCTACAGAACCCACAAAGTGATAGAGAGAAACAAATCTCCCACTGAAGACAACCAAGCAGGCCGACAGGAAGGGTCCATTGCAGAATGCTGAGAGCCAGCCCAGCCCCAAGTAAGTCTGCGGTTTTAGCCTCAGGGCGGCCACCACCAGCCCAGGCTGGAGGAACTTTGGGAGAGTGAATCACCAGCAGCTGTGGCAGTTTCCAGAATTATCAAACCATAAACACCAAAAACAAAGTGAGGGGTCAGTGTGGACATTGTGGGAACAGGGGTCTGGGAGTGAAGTCCAGCCTCTGCTCCCAAAGGGAGAAATGGCTGAGGTGTAGCAGCTGCGGCTTTAGAGGTCCTGGCCTGCAGATTGTAGGGTGACCAAGCAACCAGTCTGAGGGGTAATTGCTCTTGCTTTAACCTGCTTGGATCTGGATTGCTATCTAGGGTGGAGTTCCTGGGGTGGATGAGCAGTGTGCCATTTTGAGAGGGCATTCAACTAATAGCTCCAGCAGCTGAGAAAACCCTAGTGATTTGGACCAAAGCTCTCCTCTCTGAAAGCAGAGTTGAACTGTGGCAAAAAGCTCAAAAGTCAAGTAATTGAGTGGCAACATGAGCAAGAAAAGGAAGCAAAGCAAGCACAGCGATATGATTTTGAATTCCTTTTTTGGGGACAAAAAGGATCAAACATAGAACAGGAGGAAGACAACAAAGTCAGAACTCCTGTAACAAAAGCTCCCAAGAAAAATATGAATTGGTTTACAAGCCATAAAAGAGCTTAAGAAGGATTTTGAAAACCAAATAAGAGAAGTAGAGGAAAATTTGGGAAGAGAAATGAGAATGAGGGAAGAAAATCAGGAAAAGAGAGTCAACAGCCTGACCGAAGAAAATAACACCTTAAAAAATAGACAAACTCAAATGGCAAAGGAGGCTCAAAAAGCCAATGAGAAGAAGAATGCCTTAAAAAGCCAAATTTGCCAGATGGAAAAGAATCTCAAAAGCTCACAGAAGAGAATCATTCCTTAAGAATTAGATTGGAGCAAATGGATGCTAGTGACTTTATGAGAAATCAAGATACTATTAATAAGATACAAACAAATGAAAAAATAGACGACAATGTGAAATATCTCATTTGAAAAACCACTGGCCTGGAAAATAGATCCAGGAGAGATCATTTAAAAATTATTGGACTACCTGAAAGTCATGATCAAAAAAAGAATCTAGAAATCATCCTTCAAGATGAAATCCTCAAGGAAAATTGCCCTGATGTTTTAGAACCAGATGGCAAAATAGAGGTTGAAAGAATCCACCAAATCATCTCTTGAAAAAGATCCCAAAAATAAAACTCCTAGGAATATTATAACCAGATTTTAGAGTTCCCAGATCAAGGAGAAAATATTACAAGCAGCCAAGGAGAAACAATTTGAATATTGTGGAAACCCAATCAGTATAACACAGGATCTGGCAGCTTCTACACTGAGGGATCACAGGGCTTGGAATATGATATTCCAGAAGCTAAAGGAGGATTAAAACCAAGAATCACCTACCCAACAAAACTGAGTATCATGTTTCAGGGGAAAATATGGTCATTCAATGAAAAAGAGGACTTTCAAGTATTCTTGATGAAAAAATCAGAGTAGAATAGGAAATTTGACATTCAGATACAAGAAGCAAGAGAAGCATAAGAAGGTAAACAGGGAAAAGAAATCATAAGGAACTTATCAAAGTTGAACTATTCATATGCCTACATGGAAAAATGATAATTGTAACTTATGAAACTTTTCTCAGTATGAGAACAGTTGAAGGGAATATAAATGTGTGTATATGTATATGTATTTGTATACATACATATGTCTATATAGGAGGGTATATGGGCACATGAATGTGAGTGTGTGTATATATGTGTACAGGTATACATAGAGGGCACAGGATCAATTGAATAGGAAGGGATGATACTTAAAAGGTGAAATTGAGAGGTGAGAGAGGAATATAATGAGAGGATATGGGGAGAGAAATAATGGGGTAAATTATCTCATATAGAAGAGGCAAGGGAAAACTATTACAATGGAGGGGAAGAACAGGAAGGCAAAAGGGAATAAGTCAACCTTACTCTCATTGAATTCGGCTTAGGGAGGGAATGACACACACTAAATAGGGTATCTCACCCTACAGGAGAATGGGGGGGAAGGGAATAAAAGAGGGGATGATGGAAGGCAGGGCAGGTTGAAGGGGAGGGAAGTTGGAAGAACACACTTTTGAAAAGGGACAGGGTCAAAGTAGAGAATAGAACAAGGAGGGGGGAGGGATAGGACGGAAGGAAATATAGTCAGTCTTTCACAATATATCCACTATGGAAATGTTTTGTGTAACTACACATGTACAACCTATATTGAATTGCTTATCTTCCCAGTAAGGGTGAATGATGAGGGAGGAAGGGAAAGAATCTGGAATTCAAAGTTTAAAAATCAAATGTTTAAAATTTTTATATATATATATTTACATATAACTGGGAAATAAGATATACAGGCACTGGGGTATAGAGATCATCTTGCCCTACTGGAAAGTTGGAGGGGCGGGTGGGAGAAGATATAGGAAAGCAGATTGGGGCAGGGGGTATACAGTGGAATAACTGTTTTGGGGTGGTGGGTAGGGGAAAGACAGGGAGGGAATTTGTAACTTGAGATCTTGTAGAAGTGAATTATATAAATTAAAAATAAACATAAAATTTAATTTAAAAAAAGAAAGTCACAAAATGCTTGCTTTGTCAACAACTGTGAAAGACCCACCCAGGTGCCAAGTGGTATCTTAGCTACTTTTGTTGAAAAATCTGAGGAAGAACAAACCTTATCTTTTTGATGAGGTGTGCATAGTAAAGCGGGGCCTCCATTAAAGGAGTAAGGGAGAGTCCTGAAACAAGATATAAATCATGAACTTGTGAGAGAGGGTCCATGAATTTTTAACTCATTGTAATTCCCATGCCTAGCACATAGTAGGTATTCAATAAATTTGGGTTTTTTTGTTTGTTTTTGGAGAAATGATTCTGTATTCTTATGAGAATTGCCATTTCTTTTTTTTCCATTTCTAATCAGAATTTATTTATTTAGTTTTAGTTTTCAACATTCATTCCAACAAGATTTTGGGCTCCAAATTTTCTCCCGTCTCTCCCCTAACACTCACCCCTCAATAAATATTTTGTTAGTAATGATGGTGGCAATGCTTTATAAAATACTATTCTATACTATGACATGAAGGTGACCTTGAGTTTTCAAAGGCTATGCTAATGGAATACAGGCTACAGATTCTACCAGGTTGGAAAAGATTCAAGCATGGGCTCCTTTCCCAAAGGCTAATCTCCAGTAGGCTGGCTGCTTAGTTAAGAATATTTTGATCATGGCAACTTGTAAAATAGAAAAAAAGCACAGATCTTAGTCCTATCCTGACCCTCTTTTGGCTTTTGCAGTGATGGTGGCAGAAGAGTAGATGGCAGGTGGGGAAGGAGGAGAAGGTGCTAAGAACCATACTGTTGTTAAATTGTGTACACATATTGACCAACTGTGGATACTCTAAACGTGACACCTTTGCCCAGTGACCAAAGAAGGGGTATTCTAAGGGAGAAACTGAGTAATTTTAATATGGGCATTCTTGCTATAAATGAATCCAGAAGACAAAAGGGAGTCATGGCTAAACAGAAGATTGGATCACAGGTTCTTTCTTCTTAGAGAGGCCAACAAAGGAGTTGGCAGAGTTGGTTTTTTATTGCGCATTCAATTGCAACATGAAGTATCATTCATTTCATGGGATGCTTTGTCATTTTGTATTGTATTACTTATGATGAGCTTTTATAAAAGGATTGCTATGAAGATAATTATAGCTTATGTGACATTTGTTGCAGGGGATAAAGGGCAAGGGAAATTGTCTGAAGAAATGAATAGGACCTTCTAAAAGAAATCAACACATGCTTTAATATTCAGTGACTTCAATGCAAAGATGGGAAAAGAAGATGTAAAGTATGTGGGAAAATATGCTCAGGAATAATGAATAAAAGATTTAAAAATTTTTTTAAAGTCTTTTTTTAAATGAAGAAAAAGACAACCACAACCTTGCTCTCAACATCCATTTCTACAGCTCCTTTTAAAGTTTAATGATTGGTTCTGAATACATCAACTGACATTTATTCCAATGCTTCCTTATCTTTTTTGCCCCCTGATTCTATTCCCATACATCCCTGTTACTTCCTTATCATTCCCCTATACAAGTATTGTCTTTCCCATTCAAATGTAAGCTTCTTGAGGGTAAGGATTGTCTTATTCCTTTTATTTGCATCCCCAGTGCTTATTATACTGCCTGGCATATGCATTTTCATTCATTTTCCCTGACCTTTACTTTCACTCTCTTCTAAGACCTAGACCCCAGTAATTGACCCCAACTAGAGGCTACAGAGATAATTGCTCGTAGATTGGGTCCTTTGGGTTGGAATACCCTGGGGTCTTTTCAACTGTCCTCTCACCTTATTTCTTACCTGTATCACTTCTCTTTGCCACTATACACCTAGTTTCTAAGTTATTTTCCTTTTGGCAAGGTAATGTGATCATTGCATTTTTCTGTGAGCTGACAGTTCAGAAGTTAGTAGGGTTCTGCTTAATATCATGACTTTCATAGAGTCTTGTCCTATGACTCTAATAAAAAGAAGTTTCTTTTAAGAATCTTGGATTGTTGTAAGGAAAGCTCTTTGTAACTTGTTAAACCCTATATAAATATCCACTATTATGGACCTACCTTACAGGAATGATAGAGGTCTTCCAACAATGATTATAGTATTGTTTATAAATTGCCCTTCTGCCCCAACCCCCTCATACTCCCTAGCCCTTATTATAAGAGCTCTTTCTACCACACAATGACCCTTTATGGGAGACTCAAGGGCCCTTTCCACTCTTCTGTGTCCACTGTAGCTATCATTCATTAAATCAATGTATTTTACATCTTATGTTACACATATTAGACAGGTAGGAAGGAGTCTGAATGGTTTAGATTATGGAGATGCTATGCTACATACACAAATGCAGAGCGAAGACAAAGAGAATCAAGATTATTTCTTTCCTCCCCTCATTCAACCTACTTATTAGGCTCTTTAATGATACTGTGGGCATCAGAATTAGAATTTCTGATGCTTTGTCCAAATTTTCATCGGTATAGAGAGCTCCTGGTGAAAAACTCCCTCTCCAAATGCAGATCAGCAGCTCTTAAGCCACTTACAATCTCATGGCCTAGAGAACTAAGAGGTTTATTAAGTCCCTTGCCCATGGTTATACAATCAATGGGTCAGAGGCAAGATTTGAGCACATTTTCTGTAGCTCTGCAGTTGTTGTGTCATGCTATCATTAGAATCAAAGGATCATAAAATGTTAGAATAGTAAAAGACATTAGTCCAATTTTGAAAACTGTGATAGTCAACCTAATAGCAGGGCTGTAGGTTACTTAAAGATGACAGAGGGCCATTTGAATAAATGAGGAGGGAAGGAACCAGTTATTAGGTACTAAAAACTCTGCTAAGCACTGAAGGTAAAAATACAAAAATGAAAATAGCCCTTAAACTCAAGATGTTTACATTTTATCTAGGAGAAACAATGGTTATAGAGCTGATGAGTGGAGCTATAGGGAAGTTGATGGAAATGCCCTTTACCATAGCAATGACAATGCTGGTTTAATTATTGCTCCATAACTGGAACCCGCCTCCAGGTATGTAACTACAATTGGTAATAGGAGAGAAGGAAAGGACTGCTGACCTGGGGCATGCAGTGGATTGTCATTTGGCTACAATAACATATGCAAAAGAGGAGAAAAGTCATAAAAGGAAGATTGAAGTAACAAGATGTCAACCATCAGTCCTGGTTGGTGTGATGTTCACATGCACTTAGAGGGGAGATAACAAGCAGTGCTGCCCATAGCCTTCAATACAGCAAAATCTGTTTGACGTTCTACTCATGATTAAGTGCATCAAGTGAGTCTACAACTGGGATAGCCCCTTCACATATATTTACATCGGTAAAAACAGGTAAGAAATTAGACTGAGAGTTGAGATAATATCTGATCCTTGGAAGTAACAGTATAAGTATCGAGACTAGAACTACAAATTATTTTAAATGGAATAAGTATGCCTTGATCTAGACAAAAGCATGTTCCTGTGTGTCTGGGTCTCTCTCTTCTTAGAATATAACAATATTGTATCACAGTGTGCAGCAAACAATAAGATAGACATTCTTGGATTACATTTGGACTATATCTAACCAAAAATGGTATCAGGGTGAACTTCATTATTGCTGAATTTTTTAAACTATCTCTTGTACAATGCCATTCATTGATGTCTTTTGGAAATTGAAGAGAATCTTCGAATAATTCCAAGTGCTTGTATGAACATATACCTTCATTCCCAGTTGCCCTATCCCACACTACCCCCTACCTCCTGATTTTCTGACAGCCCTATGGTCTTATTTACAGTTAATTTATAAATTCATTGAGGTCATTCATCCTACATTTCCTTAAACTTTTGGCATCACATCTTTCAATGCTGCTGCCTACTTCTATTACCTTCTGACAGACATTCCTGTCACTATGTCAATTACCAGAATCTATTTAGCCCCTGCCTTTGACCCAATGGACTCCTTGTTCTCCTACTGATGACAGTCTCCAAAAGTTTCAACTAAACTGGCCGTTAGTTTTGCTGACCCCTCTACAGACAACCTTATTACGGTAATTGCAAGGCTGAAAGTAACAGAGACTAGGACCAATTACACCTGTCCTTGTCCAATTCAGCTAAGGTTTAAATTACTTGGATGGAGCAGAAACTATGGTTTGCTCAGTTGAACAACTACTTTTTCTCTATTCTTGCAAAATTCAGAGACAGACATCCCTAATTATGCTTGTCATTGGGACATAATGACCCTGAATTTCTTTAAATGGCATTTTTATCAAGGAAACCATTGCATTACATTATTAGATAACAATTAACTGAATATTTGGAGTCAATGTGTTTAAATGTTGCTTCCTCTAAATATAATACAAAGCTTTAAACAAAATATGTATCCTATGGTATTGCTTTGCATATGAAGAATTTTAATGCTTCTGATATACACATAGATTTCTACCTTTAAAACAAATCTCTAAATATTATATACTTAATTTTTTAAATTACACACAGTATAATTCTATAATATAAATATCCAGAGGCAGTACTATAAACACATGCATAAACACTTTTCAGATTAAATATGTATAAGTTAAAGCTAAATGAGTTCATTTTTAAAGTTATGCATTATATATAACATTCAGAGAAAAGCACTTCACAAACACTAAAAAATTAAATGAAACTGAATTTGTTAAGCATTCCTTGTATCACCAATGTGGAATAAAATATACATACTAAGAGAAGCTAAAATTTGCTACAATATATTTTTTTATTTGGTTCTACAGAAAATTCTCTTTTCTTTCAAAGATCATACTTCCCGAGACAGCAAGTGATTGTCAAGAGTTAAACATAAAAAGTAAAACAAGTCAAAGATAGATAAAACTTACTGGTGAATACTGTGCAACTGGTATAATCTGAATGACATCCAGTTCAACCCTAACCTGAGATATCAAAATGCCTCAAATATTAAACACATTGTTACTAGTCAAAAGAAAATGGGTACACATTGAATGAATCTAGGTGTCTTTCAGGAACAACTAATATCTACAGTTATTAATGAGGGAAGAGAGCAACAAAAAGGGAGATCCTTTTGCCATAGAATTTTGCTGGTCATTTTTTTTTTAACCATCAAAAGGCAAGATACAAAGTTTCTCTGATAAGAATCTCATTTCCAAGATATACAAGGAACAGATTTACATTTATTAGAATGAGCCATTCCCCAATTGATAAATGGTCAAAGGATATGAAGAAGCAGTCTTCTAAAGAATTGCAAGCTATAAATATAGCCATAAAAAGCTCCAAATGGATAATAATTAGAAAAATGCAAATTAACGTATCTCTGAGGCTCTACCTCATACCCATTAGATTAACAAATTTCTCTCTCTCTCTCTCTCTCTCTCTCTCTCTCTCTCTCTCTCTCTCTCTCTCACACACACACACACACACACACACACACACACACACACACAGGAAATTACAAATGTTGGAGATAACCACAGGAAAATGGGCATTGTTGGAGGAGCAATGAATGGGTACAACCATTCTTAAAGCAATTTAGCCATTGACCCATTAATGTCACTTGTAGGTTTATACTCCAAGGAGATTAAAGAAAAAGGAAAAGAACTTGTATGCACAAAAATACTGATAGCAGCTCTTTTGTGGAACAAAGAACTAGAAATTAAGGGGAGCTGCTATCAATTGACAAATGGCTTAACATATTATAACAATGGAGTACTATTGCACTATATGAAATAGTTATTCCTTCTGCATCATAGAGGTTAGAGGTGTGATCCTGTGATCTAGAAAATCTTTGTAAAACTTTTTGTCCCAGGGGCGGCTAGGTGGTGCAGTGAATAGAGCACCGGCCCTGGAGTCAGGAGGACCTAAGTTCATAATCCGGCCTCAGACACTTTACACAAAAACTTAACCCTAATTGCCCTTAAAAAGGCAAAAAAATAAAAATAAACAAACAAACCAAAAAACTTTTTGGCCCTCCCTTCATATCAAAGAAAAAGTCTGAATTTTTCTTTTATTTTCTTTTTTTATGGGGTGTTTATAGTACCTTATTGTAAAATTTGCGTTATTTGATCATAGGCTCTGTGTCATCTGTAGGCCTTCGAGTGTCATCTGAAGCTTCAACAAATCTTCCAAAAAAATCTCATCAAGTTTCTTATGCCAACCCATGATACAGTAAAACCAAGAAGGGGGAAGACACCGCGTGGAAGGGATAATTATAAGGAAAGGATGGTTTCTGAGAAACCTAGGAAGACTTGTATGAGCTGATGCAGAGTGAAGTCAGCAGAATAAGGAGAATAACAATGACACTGAAAAAACAAACAAATACAAAAGATTTATCAATTCTAATTGATGCAATAACCAACCATGATTCTACAGACCAGTGATGAAGCATGCTACCTACTTCCTGCGAGAGCTATTGGACTCAAGGTGCAAAATAAGACATATTTTGTGACATGGCCAATGTGGAAATTTGTATTGCTTGGTTATGTATGTTTGTTTAAAGGGTTTGGCTCTTATTTTTTTTAATAGAAGAAAGGAGGTGGAAGGGAGAGAAGATAGATTTATATAAAGAAAAAAATTAAAAAGTAATTAAAGGCCAAGACTACTTTTTCTGAAACTTTAATTTCAAGACCCAGAATTTAAACTTACAACATTGTTGTGTAGGGTGTTCTTGGGAATTTCTACAATGTAGAGTTCCAAAAGGGCCATCACTTCATCTACAAAGTTAAGGGTTTTTTTTTAATCCTGTGTCACCTTATAGTGGAAGACCAAAGATAATCCTTATTTCTATCATAAACATTCCATCTCCTAAGACTAGTGGTGGCACCAACAGTAGAAGGATTAAAGCTAGCTGGAGATGAGCACAGTAGTGTCAATTTAGATAAGTGTTTCATACTTTGACAAGAATTTGGGGGAACAGGGTGGGGGGGTACAGAGTCAAAGCAGTATCACCCAAGTTCACAAATCAATCAGATTATGATTTTAGGAAGGATTGCAAACTGGACATAGAAAAAGGCTACCAGATAATCAGACTATTGGAGAGCTGGATTGAAAGAAATAAGAATGTTTAATCTGGGGAAAGAGGCAACAGAGGGAAGTCAAATAGCCCTTCAAGTATTTTAAGATGTTCTTATGTAGGAGAACAGTTTGAACCTATCCAGTTTGGACCCAGAGAGCAATGTCTGAAGCAAGGGAAAGAAATTGCAGAGGCAGATTTAGGCTTAATATAAAGAAAACTTTCTAACAATTAAAGTTGTTCAAAAGTAGACTTGGCTGCTTCAGTGGGTAATGAGTTCCCACTTGTTTGAGGTTTAGAAGCAAAGCCTGGGTGACCATTTAGCTTCTATGCTATAGAGTGGATTTATGTTCAATTACATGTTAGATTAGATGGCTTCTGATGTCCTTTCCAGATACTGTGATTCTATAGCTAGACAACCTACATTAGAGTGTATTTCAACTTTACTTTGCTAATATCACCTCCAAAGTGTCTGTCACTGGACTGCTCATTTTATCTAGTCTTTTCATTCTCTTAACTTTGTGTTCCTGCTCAATGAGCTGAATTATATTTACATATTATATAAGGCCTTTAATAGGCCACTCATGTTTCCATCATCCAGGGTGATTTGTGATTAGTCCTGTGCCTCTGAAGCTATTACCATCTTCTCCTTGGTTTTACCCATCTCTCCATGACTGAATCCTCTGCCCCTCCTAATGAACATACAAGGGCAACAATTTGCTGAAATAAACATTCATTAAGCTCCACACATGTACAAGATTCTGTGTCATATGCTAGGATTAAAACACTTGGGAGAAAAAGATAAGAGTTCTTATGCTCAAAAAAATCTGCATTATGATAGAATGCCTAAAAATTAGAGAAGAATATTATATAACTTCCATTATTATTTCAGATTTGTAACCCCAAAGTGTACTACAGTCTCTGACATGCAGTGGGTACTTAATAAATCCTTGTTGATTGATTGATTGATGTCAATGGCATGGCAATTTTAACAAGGATGGGATTCTTTCTCACTGTTGAAAGAAAGAAAAGAGTTCATCAAAAAGATGAAGAATAAGCAGAGCTTTAAAGAAAGATTTAAAAATTTAGTTCAAATCTGGGTTCAGACACAACACAAAACTATCCATGTGACCTTGGGCAAGTCACTTAACCTCAATTGCCCTATCTTTCCCCCTCCAAAAAAGTAAAAAAAAAAAAAAGAAGAAGAAAAAAAATTAAAATTTAAAAATTTAAAAGGGCAAAGATGTGGGTAAATGTCCAAACAAGTGAATGAAAGTGGCAGATCAGGAGAAGCAATCTAGTTTATATAAAGGTAAATGTAGAGTGAATGAAGGGGAGTAGTGGAAAGGCAAATTGGAAAGACAGGTTGCGGCCAAATTGCAATGGGCCTTGAATGCCAAAGTAAGGAGCTTGTGCTTTTTCTCTTAGGATTACACGTTGGGAAAACTTTGAGGTTTTTGAGCAGGAGATGATGTGAAAATACTATTCTTTAGTAAGATTACTTTTGTCTGTACTGTTAAGAACAGATTGGAAAAGGGAGAGACTAGAAGCGCAGAGGCCAGTTAGAGGATCATTACAATAGAGAGATGTAGGACTAGTTAGTAACAGTGGGCTTAAGAAGGAGAGAGAAATAGATGCAAAAAAATTATGGAAATAAAATTGGCAGTACCATTCTTCCCCACCCCATCCAGTGAGCATTATATCAAAGTCATCCATCACATTCTTCATTGGCACACAGTTGAAGTCTGATCACTTTACACTTAGACAAAACCAAGTGCGAATGAGGGCCCTTTGGGGAGTTTCGGGTGCTCTGCAATGGAACTTGTAGCAGCTGCCAGGGGCATTAGCTCCCATGTTACCCTTGAACTCTTCAAGAATAACCCTGGGGCCCACCTCTGACAGCTGCTCAAGTTCCCTTGGGGAGTCGCTCAGCCTTTTCCCACTACAAAGCACTCTCTATCCATCCCTATCAAATTACAAGATGCTGACTGCTTGGAGGGAGAGAATAACACTGACCCGGCCTGAGAAATCTGTTACTTCTGCCTCACCTCCAAACCAGGTTTTGAGTGGTCTGGTCCAGTATTCTTCCTTTGGAGTTTTGCCCTATTTCAGCTGGTATGTGGAAACTAGACATCTGCCTCAAACCATGCTTTAAAAAAAAGCTATCAAAGTGTTATGCTAGCCCTAAGGTGCAGTATTATAATGATTCCTTGATTCTTCCTCATCACCCTGTTTCTCAGCTGACCCCTCCTGTTGCCAGGGTGATTGAGAACATATGGCAAGCCACAGATTTTCCTTCAGGCTAGTCCTGGGAGACTACTTGTTCCTGTTAAAAAATATTAAGTGGTGACTAGAGACTGGTAAGTGGAAGTTGGGAAGCAAGAGAGATGGTAGCTAAGGGATATAAATTCTGGCCTTGAGTTTAAACTTTCATGGATTTAACCCTCCTTGCTATGGGGTCTTATTCCTCAGTTTTCTCTCCCAAAACTTGAAATGAACAAGAAAATAAACAGGGTAGAGGGTGCAAATAAAATAATAACAAAAGACCACCAATAGAATACATAATCTTTGCATTAGATAAATGTTATGCAATTATCTGGTCATGGCTTGTCATCTGTGCTTATCACATCTGTGTTGTCAGTAATTAGGTTGCAAGACCCTACAGGCAGTGACTATGTATTTGTAATCAAATTTTGTACAGTGCCTGGCATAGTCTATTGCCCATAGTGGAATCTCAATATAGATTGATGATGCTTATCTTTGATTCCTCTAGAAGCCTAAGAAGTGCTAACCCACTCTACACAACTGAATGATGATGACACTGATGGACCCTTAGAGAAAAAGGTGTCTGGAAGACTTCTGGAGAACAGGTGACAGGTATACACAAAGGTGACACATTACCTGATTTCCTGGTTGCTCTGAGAAGCAGCATGGTAAAGCAGAAAAAATATTGACATGAAGCAGAGCATCTAGGTTCAATCCCATCTTTGGATCTTCATAGCTGTGCGGACTAGGACCAATCACTTCACTCCCAGAGTTTCCTCACCTTTTAATTAGAGGGTTGGACTAGTTGACCTTTGGAATCCCTTCCAGTTCAAGAACCATGATATTAAGACTTGGATTCAATTGCCCACAATACTGAGTACTGCATGGAGTTATCTTGGACAAATCCCTTCACCTTTGAGCCTCAGATTCATGAATGAATGAATGAAAAAAACATTTCTTTAGTGTTTACTATGTACAAGAACATCCATGTTCTCAATCAGCTTATAGTCTGATTAGGAGAGAGAAAGAGAGCACGTAAAAGAAAGTTCAGCTGTAGGGCATAAATCAGGGTCCAGGGATCCTGAGGTTATATAAATAGGTCAGATAATAGTGCTGAAAGGGCTTGATGGATATAAAGGCAGTCCAGATGGTAAAGTTTGAAAGACCTTAGGAAGCAGTGGCAGAGAGGATGATGAGCCTTGGTGGCTCTTTCCAACTTGAAGGAAAAGAATTGTTGATTTTCATCCTATCAAAAGGCAGCGAGGTCAGGAAGATCCATCTTTGTAAATTCAAATCTGGCCTCAGACTCACTAGCTATGTGACCCTGGGCAAGTCACTTAACCCTGTTTGCCTTAGTTCCTCATCTGTAAAATGAGCTGGAGAAGGAAATGGCAAACCATTCCAGCGTCTTTGCCAAGAAAAGCCCAAATGGGGTCATGCGAAGTTGAACGTGACTGAAACAACTGAACAAATCTTATCCAAGCCCTATGAAAAGTCAAAAAGCCCATTTAAAGAGAGAAAGGAAGATAAGAGAGTATCCCCACTGGTAGTGGGTCTTCCAAGTACTTGGTCATCCTGGTGGGTTCTGAGAGAGCCTGGGTCAGGAGAACGGGTAAGGAAAAGGATAAAGGCTGCCCCTGCTATTGAGGCATCTTCCCAGTGCTGGGCTGACCAGTTGGACTCCTTGTTTATAAGATGAAGGAGATGTACTTGATAACCTAGATAGTCCCTATTAGCTCAGTACCTATAGTCTTATAATTTGTCAATGTGGGACAAAAGAACTCCAAAAAGCAGGAAGTATTTAATGGAACCATCCAATTTAAGTAAAAAAAAATACTTTATATATATGCTTTATTTATATATGCTCAATTCTCTCTTCATTTAATAAACAGCTTGCTAATAAATCACTATAAACCTTAGTAATGTTATTTTATTCTTTAGTAACAGTGTCCAAAACTCCCTGCTTCTCCCTTTAAAAAAAATTACTGAGCTGACATAATGTAAAAGAGTATTCATGTTTTTGTAATATATCCTCTTTTGTCTACAAAAAGTCCTCAACCTTTCAAGTCTGATATAACAAGAAATGAAGTAATTGGGTTTTTTTCTGTTTTTGTAAAAGTTTAACTGTTCTTGAAATGTGTCCAAAACACTTGTAACAGAAACACACATAAGCAGTGGAGGAGCAGGTGTTTCTTAGTTTACATAGGAAAAATGGAACAATAAATTCCAGGATGCCAAAAGTACTGTTATTCAATTTTTATAATGGGAAACTTCTTTGTGGTATAGTTAAAGCTGAGGAGAAAGAAATATACTGTATTTTGTACCCCACAAACATAACAACTGTGTTGTCTATTAAAATGATAATTGACAATACAGTCAATGACAGTCCAATAAATTTTTTCTTGCTGGTTGTATTTCAGAAGAAAAAAAAGGTTACAAAAATCCTAGGTCCTTTTCCCTACTCGTCTATGTGAATCTGGATCTAATATAAATCAATTTATAAGGAGTAGGAGAGAAAACAAGATTCAACAAGGAAATGCTGAGATTGTCTAAATCAAAACTTGTCCATTCTGAACCTTGTTTGGGGAAAGCATCTTCTACTTTTTCCAAATGTTGGTTTATCTAGAATACTCATCTTGACCTCAAAGGATTCCTTTGACTTGAAAACTTGAATGTTTTTACTAACTGCCCCTATTTGATTCCTTTGTACCCCTGCCTTGCTTGCTGTTCCACACACAGAATTTCCAATAATATAACAAAGGTAAAATGATCAGTGTAAAGTCATGGAACCAGAAAAGAACATGAATGTTCTTCTAACACGATTCTTACCCAAAAAAGGAAGATTAATGTATCTATTATCTTTCATCTACTATAATATTAAGGGGAACATTTTCTCCATTTTGTTAGGAGATGGTTTTCAGAGTGATTTCTCCTGATTTTGATCTAAGCCTGAATATGTGCAGTATAATGACACTTGGGACAGAAGGGTAATAAAGTCCATTTAATGACTTACATGGGATTGGAATTTTGGCGTTCTGACATTGTTTCTAGCTTCTCAGAACTCAAATTTAACACCACCCTATCTGAACTGTATTTTTCTGAAATGAATGCCTATTATGTAACTTTTTAAAAAAGCAAAGCTGAGTGTGAGACTAGTCCTTACTTATGAAGGACTATTTTTTTTAATGACCCAGTGTTCGTAATTCTAGGAAGAGTTAGTTTCCTTTCCCAACAGCTGCTCTTCTTGGTTGCTTGGTTTCTACTCCAAGAACATCATGCTTCCTCCAGGATAAGCTCCTCTCCAGAAGTCCCATCATCATTGAGATTGCTTCAGCTTTGGTACTCATCATCTCCTCAGTACCCTCAATAGCCTCTCACCTCTGCTCTCAATGGCAGAGCAAAAAACTCTTCCTAAAGTCTCCAAGTATAGAAGTCTCAGAATTTTCAGCCCACCCTTCACTTCCCATCAGCTTCTCTGCTTGATTTAGACTCTATGGACATTATTTAGAGACAGTTAAATGGCTCAGTTGATAGAATGCTGGGCCTGGAGTCAGGAAGACATGAGTTCAAATCCAGCCTCAGACATTTACTAGCTGTGTGACCCTGGGCAAGTCACTTAACCTCTGTTTAATCCACTAGAGAAGAAAATAGAAAACCACTCCAGAATCTTTGTCAAGAAAATCCCATGGACAGTACTGGCATGCTATGGTCCACAGTGTCACAAAGGGACATGACTGACACTTCCCCAGGTACTCTCTGTCAGCCTTCACTAATTCCCCACACACACATACCTGGAAGTTTCTTTTTTTATATTGTCTACTCCATATTATGTTGCAAGCTACTTTGGAGCAGAGACTGTCTTTCTCTTTCTTATTTGTATCTCCAGCACTTAGCACTGGGATTGGCCCATTGCAGGGTGCTTAATGTTTACTGACTATAGCTGGTGAATAAAGTAGTCCCTTGTGAAGGTATGGTGTTCTATAAAGACCACTGCACCAAGAGTCAAGAGGATTCTCATTCCAACTCTATCCCAGACTTTTGTGTATATGGGTGGGGGAAAACTGAGTCAATCAATCAAACACCTATCCCAATTTGAGTCAGTTCCAAGATGCTATGCCCCAAGACAGTAATCAGGTAAGAACACTTTTTATTCAATCAACTAATCATAGGCTTTAGAGTAGGGTAGAAAAGTAAATTTTTCCCTGAATGAAAAGTGAAAAGACTCCTTTCCCTGATTAGGATGTTGTTGTTCAGTCTCTGCCAAGTCTTCATGACCCCATTTTGGGTTTTCTTAGCAGACACTGGAGTAGTTTGACATTTCCTTCTCCAACTCATTTTACAGAAGAGGAAAGTGAAGTAATTGGGTTAAGAGACTTACCCAGGATCACTGTACATGATCTAGTAAGTGTCTAAGGCCAGATCTGAACTCAGGCCTTCCTGACTACAGGTCCTGTGTTCTATCCACCTAGTTGCCACTATAGTTAATTAATATAGATGCTCTTGGAAACCACTCAATGAGCTGAAGTGATAATGTACAGGAAGGGTGTTCTGATCAGCTTAGGAAAGCTGACCATGCCCTGCAGATCATCTATAAAACAGCAGACCAATTTAAAAATGAGAAATTGGAGAATCTAGTGACTTAGGGCAGAAAACTTCTGGCCCAGCTGCTGAGAAGAAACATTTGGGAAAAAGAAGAGTCCTGGCACCAGCCTCAGCCAAGGCCTTGGTCTCCCCGAGCCCCTTGGACAGAGGAAGACCTCATGAACTATGTAGGATCACAGAATTTAGACTTCATCAGCATCCTGGCCATTTCTTGGAGAGCTACAACTGAGAGCTGTGTCCATATCAGGAGTGGTCAAGATATTGGATGCAATGAGAAAAGGCAAACTAAAGGCTCTACAAGGATCTCAGCAGAAAAGTTACCTAAAGGCAGCTTCTTGGGAACTCCAGGGAAAGGACTTTCTGGAGCCACGAGTTACCCCTTTGACACCTGTGTTCTCTAAGCTTGATCACACTTACCCCTGGACTCAGTACTGGCGGGAAAATGTCACAAACTTGCAGGGAAGGTATGTGGTAGACCAACTTGACTTCCTTAGTAAAGATAGTGTATTAGCATTTTTAAAAGCTAATTTGATGTAACTGACTAATAGATATCAATCAATAACCAGGAGGGAAAGCATACCACTAGAGGCTCAGGACAATCCTAGTCTCAAGCATAAGCTGGAAGCTTGCCTCTTGAACATACCCTCCTATACCATGCCACAGAAATAGGACTGATCTGCTTACCAGGCAGCCTCCCTCAAAGAAAAGAATGAGAATTGCTACTGTCAACTCAATTCTGACCAAAACAACAACAACTTTTGATATAGAAATGACAGGAATTGTGGGAGACTGTCATCACAACTCAGAGTTAATAACAGAGAAGAAGGAAAACCCTGAATACAGCCAGACATATCAAACAAATTGCAAAATATTTAAGGGGGAAAAATCAATGTGGTCCCAATACTAAAAGCACTAAATTGGATGGAAGATTATTCCTTAAATTCTGATTGAAATTACCAACAATCCCAATGACAAAGAAAAGAAGATTGCCTTTGAAGAAACAATGCAATTGTTCAGTGATGCTAAAATTGAAAAATAATATACACAAAATAAAATAAAAGGAGAGTCATATAACTAAGGATTCATATAAAAGAATAGGCTGAATCTGTAAGACTAATGTCAGGAAAACTAAAGGCAGAATCACTTGAGGCTTAAGCAAAATGCTAAGAATAATACAAAGAGCTTTTAAAGATATATTCAGAATAATAATTCTAATGATAATAATAATAGCTAACACCTAGTATTTATATAGTTCTCCAAGATTTCCAAAGATCTCACTCATTTTATCCTCAAAACTATATAAGATGCTTGGTTCTATTATTATCCCCATTTTACAGATGAGGAAACTGAGGCAGACAGTGGTTAAGTGACTTGTCCAGGGTCACATAACTGCTAAGTATCTAATAAAGGATTTAAACTCAGGCCTTCCTGACTATATTCAGAACAATAAGAATCATAAACAGACAAAGCTATCTGCTTGGAGAAGTTAAAATGCTGACTGGAGATAACAGACAGAAGAGAGATGTGCTTAGCTACCATTTTGCTTCCATCCTCTCCAGTAAGGCCAAAGGACATCAAAATGGAAAAGATCAAACAAATAATAAAGGAATCTTAACCAAGCACCTATTTCATTTAAATAATCATAAGACTTCAAATTAAAAAGGACCGTCCAATCCAACCCCATTCCTTCCAGATGAGGAAACTAATATACAGACTTCAGTGATTTGCCCAGGATTACAATGGTAATGAGTCACAGTCAAGATCCAAAGTTGGGTCACTACCACTACTATCAGACTGTCTGTCTCCATGCTCATACATACTATAACTTGCAGTTAAGGAAACTTGTGGCTACAATATCAGAACCATTGTCAATCATGTTTTGAAAATGTGTGAAGAACTGCTAAATGACTGAAGATAGCTAAATGATGTCTCAAATTTTAACAGTTTTAGCTGTTATTACAGGACTTGAGCTGTCTGTCATTCTTCCCTCTCCAACCAAACGTCTCCATCTTTCTTTGTTCACATGTTGCCCAAATGATCTCTCTTTTTAATTATTTATTGCCCACAAATACTATCCTATAGCCTATTCACAGCCACACAATGCTTCTCTGCTTTGCCCTTAAGAACACCTGTAGTTTTGCATCTTCAAAGCATATTCTGCTCCGTGATTTGTAGCCATATTGCAAAGAATTTCTTGCCACAGTCAAATTTTCATTTACATAAATAAGAAAACTGAGAATCAGAAAAGTTTAGTGACTTTCCCAAAGTCCCCCATATGCACATTGTTGAAGTTGGTCTAAACTAGATGAACTCTATGGTCCCTTCCAATGATAAAAAAATCTATTATTCCAAGTACATCTTTAGTTACCCTTTTCTCTCCTTACCTTACAATGTTACATAGTGTCATCCTTCTTTTAGTCTGTTGTCCTTGAAACATGTCAGTGTTGACCATTACAAAATGCACATACTTGAAGATCTGGGATTGTATGCATGCTTGCTTAATTATTATTTAGTAAGGAGGGTAAGAATTATTTTGAGTCCTGTTAATTCTGTCTTCATAACATCCTTCTATCTATACTCCCTTCTCTCCTCTGACACAGCCACCAGAATGGTACAGGCCTTCATCATCTCACACCTAGACTACTGTAATAGCCTGCTGGTTGGTACCCTACCCCAAGTCTCTCCCCATTCGAATCCATCAGTTCTTCCCACTCCTCCACTCAGATGTCAAACTGATTTTCCTAAAGCACAAGTCTGACCACATTACCCCTTATTCAATCAAGCCCAGAGGCTCCTGGTTACCTCCAGTATCAAATATAAAACTCGGTTTGTCATTTAGAGTCCTTTATAACCTATCCTCTTCCTGCCTGTTCACTTTTCTTGCACCTTACTCTTTCCCCACCACATACTCTCCGTCCTGTGTTAATGGCCTCCTTTACTGATCTTTACACAATCCCCTTCATTTTCCAGCTCCAGGGACTTTTACTGGCTTTCCTCCATGCCTTAAACTGGCTCTCTTCTCCTCTCTGCCTCCTGGCTTCTTTCAAGTCCCAGCTAAAATTCTGCCTTCTGTGAGAAGCCTCTCCTGATTCCCCTAAATCTAGTATCTTCTCTCTGCTGATTATTTCCCACCTTTCCTGCACATTGCTTGTTTGTACATAGTTGTTTACATGTTGTTTGCCCCATTAGATTATGAGCTCCTTGAGAGAATAGACTATGTTTAGCCTTTCTCTGTATTCCCCAACACTTAAGCACAGTGCCTGGAACATATTAAACATTTAATAAATGCTGTTGACTTGGTCAGACTTGACTTGATTCTAGTCGATTAGCAAACTGCAGTCCCAATTAAAGTGAACTTATTGTAACTTTATTTAAAAAAATTCTACCACCACTACCACTTCCGTCTCACTCCTCCCCCCAGACATTGATGTTTCCCTGAGCTTATTTTAATGGATTTCTCTGGCTGGTCTCTTCTGACCATCTCTTAAATCTCACTGGAGCTGAAATCTGATTTGAAAGCCTCATATTTTACTGGTCACTGGTTTCTGTTGGTTTATTTTAGCACGTTTATTTGTTCCAAGTACTTTAATAATCTTTGGGGTTTATTAGTTCTCTCTCACAGCAGCCTCAAAGGTAGATAACTGTTTATTACCATTTTATATAGGAGAACACTAACAAACAACTCGTCTACAATCACACAAAGTTAGTGGGAGATCCAAGATTAGAACTCATATTCCTTAAACTTTTGTTATTTCTTAGTCTATTGAAATCTACAACTCTGTGGGCTTTTTCCTTGTCAATATGTTTTAATATCACCGTGTATTTTAATGTTTTGATCTGTTCCTAGACAAGTATTCGAACATTTCATTTAAGAAATTAGAAGATCCTATAAAGACAAGAATGATTTCAAGTCTTTCTTTCTTAAATATCTACAGCTAAAAAGTCACTAAGATTCATCAATTGGGGAAATCGTTAAACAAAGTAGAGCATATGGATGTAATGGAACAGTATCCCTTATAAAATAATGAA
Source organism: Petaurus breviceps papuanus (assembly GCF_028583685.1). Classification (NCBI taxonomy): domain Eukaryota; kingdom Metazoa; phylum Chordata; class Mammalia; order Diprotodontia; family Petauridae; genus Petaurus; species Petaurus breviceps. The sequence goes on along the minus strand of NW_027186546.1, from coordinate 9,947,754 downwards.
TATGAAGAATTTAGAGAAGTGTGGAAAAGCTTACCTGAATTGATGAAGAATAAAGGAAACCGAACCAGGAAAATAATATACAAAATTAAAATGGTTCAGCATCACCAACTGCAACTGTATATCCTACAGGCATTTCAAACTCAACATGGCCAAAGCAGAATTCCCATTAAATCCAATCCTGTTCTAAATATCCTTATTTCTGTCAAGAGTTAGCCTGGTTCAAAACAATGGAATCACCCTGACATCTCTCACATCTATTCATTGACCAAATATTACCATTTCTACCTCTATAACACCTCTTATATTCCATCCCTTCCTCTCTATACATGCCACATTTTTAGCTGCCACTCTAGTTCAGGGTTTTATCACCTTTCCCCGAGATTATTAGGCGGTTAAGAGCCACTTAGTTTCGTTTCCCAACCTCAAATTGTTCTGCTCTTCATTCTGTCCTCTAGATAGCTATCACTGTGATTTTCCTAAAACATTTTTCTGATCAATTTATTAAAAATATATTTATACATTTATGTGTTACCAAGCTCCTTGAGGATTGAGAGTCTTTATTTTTTTGTCTTTGAATCCCTAGCACTTAGAAGAGTGTCTGGTATACAGCAGGTGCTAATTTATCAGCTGAATAATGTAAATGTACATTAAAAAAAACCTCAATACTGGAATACTTTTTAATTATGCCCAAACTTAGATGTAAAGAAGAGATTAAAAAATGCAGCTCCCTCTCTTCTTTGATGGAGGAGCAGGACCTATAAGTGTGTGAATATTATATATAAGGTCAGATTGATCTGAAATGTTAATTTTGGTTTTTTTTTCCTCTTTCTTTAATCTCTCTTACAAAAGATGACTCTGGGCAGGGAAAAGGAGAGGGATATATTCAGGAATAAATATGACAGAAAAATAAAAGAGATCAATAGTTTTTAAGTCATCAATTACAGCATGAATCTTATATCATTATTTTAAAAAAAATTCTGGAATTCTGTGAATGTAATTGAGTTGTAATGGAATTTGCCTTTGGGCTTGAAGGATGATACAGCACTTATCACTCTCCCCATTTAGTCTGCTTCTTGATTAGTATGTGCCTATAGTATACACCATATTTGTCCTCATTCTCATCTTAGCACTAGCATCAGACCCCAATACATTCTTGCACATAGTAGGCACTCAATTAATATGTAGCAGCCATTAACTTTTGTTTATCCTAACACAGAGATATCCAGAACTTTAAAATAGACATCCTATCAACATGTATATAAATATTTTTCCCCTTTTCCCTCTAGGCAAACACTTAAGAAAGCAGACTGATTTTTTAAAGTAATACAGTCTGTGAAATAACAGATGGTTATTTTAGAGGATCTGATCGATAATTTGCAACTTCCACATGCCTACTCAGTTAACCCTCTTTGCGCCAACTTCAGTTACGCCTTCCAGCAATATGGCCTAATGAAGTCATCCCTGATTTTTGATCTATTAAGATTTACAAGAAGTACTTTGAAACACCTGTGGGGGGAAAAAAAACCCTCAATTCATCATTGTCTAAAGCTTGCCTCCAAGCAATTCTCTTCCCAATGAACTAATGGCACCGTGTCAGGTTGGACTCATATCTGCACACTGCAGAACTATGCTGCCTCAAGAATTATATTTTTTTAAACCAGTCCTACAATTAATTTAAACTAGCTCCTACAATTACTTATATATTCCACAGGTGACATTTGAAAAGTGTGAAGCAATTTCACCAAGGATGAACACAGGGATGTAAACTCCTTTGTCGCTTTTTGGCTACAAGAAGGGAAACAGGTTTCATGCATACACAGTATAAAAAATTCCCCTTATTATTTGGTCACCTCAAAAGGTGTCCATAGTAGAATCACTGACAAATGTTTTGGTTTAAAAAAATGTCTTTTGGCACCCACCTTTACAAATGCAACAAAAGCACTTGGAGGGCAAGCTTAAGCAGGTTAGACTGGCAGGGAATAGGAAAGGAGGCTCATTTTTGGTTGTCTTCTTGTGGCCAAATCCTCCATTTTAGAGAAAATATTCAGTCATGCTAATGAATAGCAAAATCATCCATCCCACCATTTATTTTCTCTATAAAAATGACTAAATTGTTTTATGGTCATAGTGTAGGCAGAACACAGATTCTCACATCTACTCAGAACATAATCACATCCTAGGACTCCCAGGATACCACAATGTTATTTGAGAGACTAAATACCCAAGCGTAAACACAGAGAATCCACAAAGTGTCAGAACTGCAAATCAAGGGCCCATTGAATTGTCTAATTTGGAGTTTTCCATGGTCACCATTTCACCATATCTCCCCCTTTGGAATATAAGTTCCTTAAGGGCAGGGGTTATATCTGTATCCCTAGAGCTTAGTACAGTGCTTGATATACAGAGTAAGGACTCAATAAATATTTTCCACTCGTTCATTCATTCTCTCTGTTTCTATTCTGCCCTAGGTAGAATCATTCACAAAATCACAGAATGCCAGAGAACTCTGAAGTCATTTGATGCAACCCATAATTAGGGGCAGCTAGGTTGCACAGTGGTTATAGCACCAGATTTGTAGTCAGGAAAATCTGAGTTCAAATATGGTCTCCAACACTTAGTAGCTGTGTGACCCTGTGTCACAAATAACTTAATCCTATTTGCCTCAGTTTCCTCATCTGTAAAATGAGCTAGAGAAGGAAATGGAAAACCACTACAATATCTTTGCCAAGAAAACCCCAAATGAGGTCACAAAGAGTCAGACATGACTGAAACAGCTCAACAACAATAAAATAATTGTATGACCACAGACCTAGAGCCAGAAGGGAGCTCAGAGGTCATCTAGTACAACCTTTTCATTTTACAGGAGAGGAAACTGAGGCTGAGGGAGGCTAAGTGACTTCTTCCAAGTCAAACTAGTAAACACCAGAGGTAGGTTTTGAACCCAGTTCCTCTGACTCCAGAGTCAGTGCTCTTTCCATTATCTTTAAATTAAGAATCAACTAACCAACATACCCAAATGGTGGATCAGACTTTGCTTGAGTATATCTACTGATGGGGAACCTTTAACACCCAAGGGCAGTCCATTCCACTTTAGGGTACCTTCTTTAGGAAGTTTTTCCTTACACTGAATCAAAAGTAGCTTTTCTACCCATTTCTCCTAATTCTGCCTTCTGAGAAAAAGCAGAAAGAGGCTAGTCCTTCTTCACCATGAAAACCGTTAAAATTCTTGGAAGCACCCAATGTCTAACCTCCTCCAGAATTCTCTCCTCATCTTCTTTAACTGATCCTCAAATAGCATGGTCAGTCCATTTCCCTCTATCTTGGCCACTGTCCTGTGGATGTGCTCTAGTTAATCAGTTTCCTCCCCCTAGTGTGGCACCCACAACTGGACACAATATTCTGGGTGTGATCTGGTAAGAGTAGAGTATGGAGAGATAAATGTGGATAAAGCATTTATTAAGTACTATTGAATGCAGCCATCAGAGGGGCTTCCTGACCCTGACCCCATAGTCAGAGCAGGTTCAAACCAGTTGGAGTCAGTTTTGTGGTCTCTCTGGAAACTCCCCATTGCTGCACCTGGAGCCCACTGTTATGACCAGATGTCACCACTCTCCAAACCTCCCTAGCCTTCTCTATGGACTTTAGGCTATTTTGTAAAAACAACTTATGTAGCAGCTTTGTCAGGTTGTGCTTTCCATGAGACACCCTCCCTGCTGAAGTGTATTTAAACTCTGCACTCCTGTCCCTCGCAGGCACTCCAGTACTTCAGTGCTACGTGGCATCTAGAATTCCAGTTCTCTTGCCTGGATTAAAGACCCTTGCTGTCGCTACTTTGGTAGTTCTCTTTGTTTCGGGTTGAAAGAGCTTACTATGTACCATGCACCAGGTTAAACTATGAGAACACAAATAACAGCAAGTAATACAGTGTCTGCCTTCATGGAGTCTTCATTCTAATGGAAAACGATAAAAGTTAGACAACTAGGGTGGAGTAGACCACATATAAAGGTGTGGAAATGACCAGGAAGTGACCATAAGTCTTATTCTGGGCAAAGATAAGGAGAAACCCCCTCTATCTGGGGTACAAGGGACTATCACTTCCCTAGTTTCCCCTAGTACTATGCTTATCTCAATGTGGGGGCCATCTCCAGTCACCCTGATCCATATCTTGCCACTGGGTCCAGATGACTTCAGAGGAGCAAGTCAGACTGGTGACTTTGCATAGTCTCCCTCACATAATTCAATTCACTGGCAAGTCATGGCATCACTTCCTGATATGGTCTCTTTGAGAAGGAAGAACAAACAACAACAATCTCAATGTAAGCTAACATCTCATTAGTTTTTTTTTCCCCTTTTTCTTTGTCTTTTGTCTTTTTGTGTGTGTGCGGCTATCACACTGTTATATATTGAGCTTGCAGGCCATTAAAAGTGCCAGGTTCTTTCTAGATAAATGCCTTACATTCTCATGTCCTTATGAAGTCAATGTTTTTAATGTAAGCCTTTACATTTACCCTTTTACTATACCATTTATTTTATTGGATTTAGTATAACATTCTAACATATTGAGATCTTTCCAGATCCTGACTCACTGATACAGTTTGAGTTATATCTTCTAGCTTTATGCCACCAGCATATTCAAGTAGTCTAAGATCTATATCTTTAGTAATACCATGGATAAAAATGTTATACAATGTAGCCCAAACACGGATCCCTAGGGCATACAACTGGAGACCCCCATACACATCAACTCCATAGGATTTTAGGATCACAAGGGGTAGAGCTAAAAGGAGCCTCAAAAGTCACTGGGTCCAATTCTATCATTTTAAAGACAAGGAAATTAAAGATCAAACTATTAATGACTGATTCCAGGCACTCAAACTATCCACCCAAATCTATCTCACTCCTATTATCTCATCATATGTCTTTACCTTGCATATAAGAATATATAAGAAACTTTGTGAAATGTTTTTCTAAGCTCTAGGCAAATTCTATCTGTGGGAGATCCACTAGACTAGAATAGACTTAAATTTTTAAAAAATCTTTCTGGTGCTTATTGTCTTCCCCATTACATGAGGTCCTTGAGTCCAAAGACTGTCTTTTACCCCTTTTTATATCTCCATTTCCTAGCACAGTGCTTGGCATATAGTAGGTGCTTAATAAATGCTTATTTACTGATGACTGAGAAAGGAAAGAGGATTTGTTTAATATGACCTATCTTGATGAAGTCATACCATCTATTTGTGGTCACTGCTTCCCTTTCTAGATGTTCACAAACCATCTCTTTAGTAACATGTTATAGAATTTCTGGTTTGTTTGTAGATTTCATTACTTTCCCTTTCTTAAAAACAGAGATATTCACTCTGCTTCAGTCCTGTAAACCTCTCCCCTTCTTAGTGATATTCAAACATCTGGACAATGTCTCAAGATCAAAACTGCTAGATATTGTTCTTCAGGACTTGATGACTTGAATTCATTAAGGGTAGCTTGGTATTCCTTTTCTATGTCTTTACTTACATTGAATTTCAACTCCCTATTTACCATTTTTATTTTGTTCTTTCCTAGACAACAAATTTTTTTCTTTGGCATGAAGAAAAAGCATAATTAAAATTGAATAGTTCTACCTTCTCTACATTGGCAGTTCTCATAGTCCCATTTATCCTGGACAGTGGTCTTGGATATTATTTGATCAAAGAATGGACATTCTCTGAACCTCCTCTTTTCTTCAAAATAGCTTTTAAAGAAAATCATCATGGGATCGGTTCCAGCCTCAGATACTTGGCACCCACACAAAATAACTGGCCATATAACCTTGAGCAAGTTTCTTAACCCCAATTGCTTTAAAAAAAAAAGAAAGAAAGAAAATCATCAGACTTCTTCACATAATGCAGTTGTGTGACATAGACATCCTTCTTCATTCCAGACTCCAAAACTTTAAAACTTATGGACCTTATAATTTTAAACAAAAAGAACCACAAATGCTATTCTTTTTCACATAAATAAATGTTTTTGGTTTTGTTGTCAGTCATTTCAGTTGTATCTAATTCTTTGTGAACCCATTAAGGGTTTTTTGGGCAAAGATACTAGAATGATTTGCCATCCCCTTCTCCAACTCATTTTACAGATGAGGAACTGAGGTAAATGGTTAGTGATTTGCCCAGGGTAACCCAACTTGTAAGTGCAAGTTTCAAAGATAAAACTTTTCACTGCTTGGAAGAGGTGGGAGGACCAGCCTCTGAAGTGTATATATACATACACAGAGCAGATCTTTCCATACTCTTCCATTTGTTCTTTTCATTCTTAATGGGGTATGTTGGTTGGTTGGTTGGTTGGTTGGTTGGTGTCCTTCGTTCTCCAAGAGGACCAAAATGACATCACCATGCTAGAGTCAAGTTTCAGCATGTCCAACTGCGGCTGATCAAACCAATACGAGCTCAGAATGTCGGTATGTAATTCAGTCAGACTATCTCAAAAACATATTCCAGTCCAAACAGGAAATTTCCTATTTATTTATGTGGCTAATCTAAGAATTAAATACTGTACATTGTAAGAGGCAGGGGCCAAACTTGTGATTTCACTGGTATAAGAAACTTCCAAATGATATATTTACCAATACAGGTCTTCATGTCCTCTACAATTCATAAAGAGTTGCCTAGAGTGTTGAGAAGTTAAGTGACTTGCCCAGGGTCACACAATCAGAACATGTAAGTGACAGAACTTGACCACCAGTCTTCTGGATAACAAAGGCAGGTCTTCATCTACTCAGCCAGGAGATTGCTTCTCAATACAAGTATGTGATTGATCTTAAACAATGACACTCCATTTTCTCCTGCCCACCCAAACTGCAATCAGTAATAGCAGAACCCTAAGGGGACAGATATGGAGTCCATTCAAAAGTAAGATTCTCTGGCTATGCTCAGAATCATTTTCCTTAAAATTTAGCTTTCTGAGGAAATTGACTCAATTGCCTATAGAATTAGCAACGCTTAGAAATGGATTCAGATTTTAAAACCCTTCACATCCATCAGATAAGTGAAAACGTATCAGGCATCTAACATTGAATTTGTGTAAAAAAAAAAAAAAAGAAAGTATCCCTAGAATCATCTACACTCACAGTAAAATATGATTTCTAACTCTTAGTTGGATCACATTGTGAGTAATAAATGCTGAAAAACTCTTGGAACAGCTTTAGTGAATATGCTTTCTGCACCTCGTGGCTGCCCTCCTCTCCCCTTTTACTGCTGCAATCATTTGCCCTTTTTCTTTGATTCATACAGAGGAATGAATCACATTCACCTGTAATATAAGGGGAATGGGATGTAGCTAATTAAGAGCAGGGCAATTCAAACTTTTTCTTAGCCCTGGGGAGGAATACCCAGGTGTGCTGAGAAAGATATGCTTGGAAAAAGAAAAGAAATGCTCTATAGTACAGCAAACAGCACTAGGCCTTCTTTCATGAATTGATTTTCCCACTGGGTGACATCTTGGCAATTTCTGTTACCCATCCAGTGATATAACTAAGTAGATGAAGCTGAAAGCTAGGTCAGATAAAAAAAAAAGAGTTTAATCTAACAAAAGCAGCCTCAGTCTTTACAGTGAAGGGAGGCTGATTGAACAGGCAATAGCAGATTAAATAAGAAGCTGAAATGGGGAGGATAATCATATTAAACCATTAAAAAATGAAGATAGAAGAATGTCACAATACCATTTATTTGGAGGAAAAAGCACAACATTACCATGGAAGTGACAAACAATATGAGGGGAAAACATCAATTTTAGATGCAGGAAGTGAATCTTTTGATTTCTTTTAAAAATGTAGGTGCAATCCTTTAATTAGTAGAAAACATTATGGTATAGAAAAACATTCTGTAAAATCATCGAAATCATGAGAATACTTTCAAGCACATGTATTTGTGAGGTTAAAATACCTAAAGTTCCCTACCAACTTGCCGTGGCCTAATCTAAGAAAATCACTTACTTATTAAGGGCTACCCTACCATGACTGCCTCAGTTGGTAGTCACAGGAATTCTCTCTCTCCCTCCTCTTCACTGATAAAACTGAAGTTTCTTCCCACTGGCTGAGGGACCCAGGACTTTCTTCTTCTCACCTCACTCAAGTGATGAAAAGATGAGGAAAAAGGGAGAGAGGAAGAGAGAAAGGGGAAGTGGAAGAGAAGAGAGAGAAGGAGGGAGGAAGAGAGGAAGGAGAAGAAGGAAGAGAGGGAGGAGGAGAGGGAAAATGAGGGACAGAGAGGAGGGAGGTAGGGAGAGGAAGAAGGAGCTAAATCTAAGAAAACAAATTCCCCTACATATTGATTATATTTTTTTTGTTAAAGTGATTTTGGAGGGAGGGGTAATGTTTTATCAATGAGACAATTTTTAATGTACATTATTTCATTTACAGCAATAAACTGTTTTCTGCTTCTCAGACTCTATTTCTCCTGAAAATCTCATAGTGAAAGAAACCCTAAGCTATATCTTGTTTTAACATTTGAATGAAGACACTACATCTATTCACTTAGTTCAACTACACACCCAGCCCTTAATGTTCATATGTCTTACAGTGGCTTATGAGTCTATCCCGGATTAGAACAACCCCTAAAACATGGATTGGTACTTTAAATATCTGCCTGTTTTCAGTAATAACTAGGTCAGTTGATTGATTACCCTCATTACTCATTAATGGAACCCATCCTTTCCACCTTACCTCCTGCCATTCACTGAAAGAAGAAAACCTCAGTCATATGCCCCAAGCAAAAGAAAGCCTCACACAGAGAAGAGTGCATCTGGAAATTCAAGGCCTACAAATTCCAGTGCTATTTGTGTGTCTTCTCACAATGCTATATACTTCTGGCCCTTCATAGCTCTGTAACATGGGAAAGTCACTGTCTGCACCATTAGAGCTTTTTTAGCCTTTGAGTTTTAAATAAAATATCTAATGCTATGTCTATCTGATCTGTTTGAAATACAAACAAGAGAGCCTTTTGTTAAGGTGTTGTTTTTTCCCCTTTACTTATAGAGGTACATAAAATTAACAAGGTACTTGTATTATTGTTGAGTCTTTATGGGAGGTGGAGGGATTTTAGATACTATATTAGCAGCTAGCATTTATATAACACTGAAGGTCTGCAAAGCATTTTACAAATATTTTCTCAATTTATTGTCATAACCACCCTGGAAGGGTTGATGAGGAAAGTAAGGCAGACAAGATTAAGTGGCTTATCCAAGCTCACATAGTTAATATATTTCTTAGGTTGGATTTGAACTCTTGTCTTCCTGACTCCAAGTCCAGCACTCTATCCACAATGATTTTACCAATATCCTTTACTCCTATTTTACAAATGGGAGCAGCTCAACATAGTGGTTAATTAGTTAACATTGGAATAAGGATGAACTGGGTCCAAGTTCCACCTCTGATATATACTGTCTGTATGACCCTGGGAAAATCATTGAAATCTCTCAGTGTTGTGATCTAGGAAACTTTCAAGATTATAAATTTATAAATTGCAGAACAAGTACTGTTCTACACTGGAAAAGGGAGTTCCACACTGGAATTTCCCTAAACCAAAGAAATTGCAGGTCTAGTACCTCCCCTCCAAAAACGAAAATACTGCTAAGTAATATGTGAAGTTCTTCACTAATACCTTGATCAAGATTTTTAGGGAATTACTCTCTAATTCTCTTACATGGAGAAAGGAATGTCTTCTGCCAGAATTCCACATTTTACCCTATGATGCACTTTGCACTAATAATAATTATCATCTAGAAGCATTGCCATTTGTAAGAGCAATCCTTCATCTTTTTAAATTCACTTGTTTAGATCTGCCTGAATTGGTCAATATTCTACTTACTCAGCGTATTTTCAATAATTCCTCATCTTTAAGGTTGTTGTCATTTTCAGGATTCTTCTTCCCCTCCTCCTTTATTCTTTCACATTAATCAGCTCTCCTGACTATTCATATTAAAGCTCATTTTTTCATCACTCTTTGGAAGAACACGTCTGCAAGGAGAACATACCATCGCTTCCCACTGTAATTCACCATCTAGTGGACAAAATACCTAATGAAATAGTAAGATCTGGCCCTATTGTGTGAATTGAAGTGGTGCTTTAAGTACTTCTTGATACCTTCTTTCCCATCTCTGACTTCTTTTACTTCTGCAACAACAGCCCTGGGAAGTAGGTGCTATTATTATCCTCATTTTACAGATGAGGAAACTGAGGAAAATAGAGGTTTAGTGAATTGCCTAGGAAGTGTCTGAGGCCAGATTTGAGCTCAGGTCTTCCTGACTCCAGGCCAAGCGCTCTGTGCACTGGTGTGACTGAACTGCCCCTTATACATATGCATATACATATGTGTATAGTTTATGCATGTATACATGTATGTATGTATAGATGCAAATGCACATATCACTACAAAAGATGCTGCTGCACATAAAAGAAGTTTAATGTCCCAAATTAAAGTTGGAAGAGATTTTAGAAATCATGGGCTTAAGCTTCTCTATTTACAGGTGAGATTTTGTGATCTTTTCCAAGATCACAAAACTTGATAATGGCAGAATTAGGACAAGGACTCAGGGTGCTTCCCTCAATCCATTGCTGCATGCTACCTGCCACCAAGATACCCACAGGTGACCTAGAAAAGTAGAGCAACACATTTAACAATAATTAAATGATAACAACACAGTATACACATGGAAAAGCTATTATCTATAATGGAACAATACAATTAGTGTCACAGGAGTCCTGAGGAGGGCCATGGGATCACAGATTTCTAGCTAGACGAGCTTTCAGAAGCCATGAAGTCCAACCCTTTCATTTTACAGATGAGGAAACTGAGGCACAGAAAGATCAAGTGGCTGGCCCAGGGTCATATAGCTCATTAAGTGTCCGAGGAGGAAATCTGAACCCTCACCTCACCTTCCTGATTCCAAGGTCAGCAATCCATCCACTCACTGCATGACACTAGGAGAGATCTCTAAGAGATGAAAAGCTCAGAAGAAAATGCTTCTAAGAGAATGTGAAACTTGAATGAGAGCTTGAAGGGTAGGTAGGATTTGGAAAGGCAGAGAGAAGTGGGAGTGGGAGTGGAAAGCAGTTGGAAGGAGAGAATAAGACATATTAAAAGAAGAGTGAATAGACCAGTCCAACTGCAGTAGAAAAATTCACATATGAGATTATGAGAAATAAAATTAGAAGACTAAATTGAGGCCAAATTATAGCGAGCATTGAATTCTGGACTAGGAACTTTTGGACTTTATCCTTTAGACAATGGAAAGCCGTTGAACTTTTTTTTCCCTTTGATCAGGCGAGTAATAAGCAGAAAGCAGTATTTTAGGCCCATTAAGTCAGCCATAGTTTGCAGAATGAATCAGCAGGGAGGAGAGACACAGAGAGAAACCGCTAAGAAGAGAACTAAAATCATCTACTTTGGGCATGGGAGGGCCTAGAATGGGGAGGGAGGGAGCATTCATAAAGCTGATGTAGGCCTTCACATAAAACTTGTTGACATCAACATAAGATTAGATGATTTGCCCAAAATCAGACAGATGATAGATAGTATGGAAAGAATTAGAAGAATGTCCTCATGCTCCCTTTCAGCAAGGTAGTGTAGCAAGGCAGACAAGGGAATAAAGAACAAGGAAGAGTACTGGGCCTGCAACCTGAAATCAAATCCAGCCTCCGACACTAAACTAGCTGTGTGACCCTGGGCAAGTCACTTAACCCTGTTTGCCTCAGTTTCCTCATCAGTAAAATTAGCTGGAGAAAGAAATGGCAAAACACCCCAATATCTTTGCCAAGAAAATCACAAATGGAGTCACAGAGAACTGTATACAACTAAACAACAACAAACTGCTGATCCTATGTGTTATTGCAAAAGTAGTTAGCGTTACTGAAATCAGGAAACCATTTTAGCTGAAATTTGGCAGTAAGGATTAATAGGTGCATTCCCCATACCAGAAAGTGCCCCAGTGCTTACACTTTGCTAATGGTTGGAGAAGAGAACCTCAGATGCCCCCTAGTCTATCTAACCCCATCATTTTACACATGAGGAACGGGGTCTCCTAGAGGTTAATGACTTGCTCGATGCCATTTAGGTAGTAGGTATAATAAGTGGGTTTGAAACCAAGACCTCTGACTGGAGCCAGACCTATTTCCACTGTACCAAGCTTTACACCAGTAAAAGCAATTACCATTGCTAGTGCTTGGAGGAAGTGAGAAGGGAGACTTGGGGAAAGAGGTGGTGTAAAAACAAAAGATATCAATCAAAAGTTATTTAAAAATAAACATAGCTGTTCTTTGATCCCTAAATTATTCATGACCCTCTAGTCTTCGGATAGGAATGAGTGAGGACCATTAAAAAAAGAGGGAAAGAAGCATCATCTCTGTAATGAGACCCCATGCTTGACTTTATCTAAGTCTTTAGGAAAATGTATTAATTTTAAATTAATATGCAAAGTATTAATTTATAATAATTAAATCATACATTTAAAATGCATTTTAAATTAAACTTCTTAACATAAAATTATAAATTAATCCATGTGTTTATTTGTCGGGATGGCTTCCAAATAACAGGGTGTGTCATGTATGTGCGTGTGTATGTGTGTGTATGTGCGTGTGTGAGTGTGTGTGTGTGTGTGAGACTATGTGTTCTGGGTTATGCCTTGCATATTTACGGCTATATTGATAACTTCCCAAGGATCCTGACACAGAAACACCTTTAGGGAAATAGCATATGATAATCTAATGCCTTAGACTATGGTGCTTGACTGTATCCTAATCATTCCCTTTCCTTTAGAGTATATTCATAGCAATTTTGGGAATCCTATCAACTAAGGCTTCACTTTGCCAAACTCTAACTAATCATACATGTCATGGGAGGAAATGCACTATGCAAAACTAAAAAACAAAACAAAAATGAGGAATTTGACTGATTTCTTATAAACATCATTATCAGACTACTGTTGTCCATGCTTAAAGTAATCACTTTGAGAGACAAGATAGACACTTATCTCCTGCCATGGCCATAGATTAGGACACATTTGGGATTCCTCTTGGAACTGCCCTCAAAAATAGTTTACATTTAAGAAGCTCAGTTCATTACTTGATAGTTAGACCTCACCTTTAACCAAATAACCACTCAGCATTTGTATAACACTTTCAGCTTTGCAGAGCACTCTACCTAGCTGTCTCATTTAACCCTCAGATATGTGAGGATATGTGTATACTAAATTTTACTACTGTCGAGCTTTGGGCACCTTATTTTTCAAATTCAATTTGGAGGGCAATTGAGGTTAAGTGACTTGCTCAAGGTCACACGGATAGTTTTGTGTTAAGCATCTGAGGCCGGATTTGAACTCAGGTCCTCCTGACTCCAGGGCTGGTGCTCTAGTCACTGCGCCGCCTAGCTGCCCCCCCAACAGATTCAGTTCTTAATGAACATACATCCCGATGGTTGCAATATGCTCCCTCTCCTAGCTATTCATTTTTCCATAAAATATGCTCAAGCTTATTCCCCATTCCAGGATCTTTGACTGTGTGACTTTGGGCAGGTCTCAAAGCCTTCCTAAGCTCCTGTTTGCTTATCTTTATTTTTTTTTTATATACATCACATTTATTTTTTTTATTTTTTTTTTGTTTTTTTTATTAATTCTTTAATTTATTAATTTGTTTCCTTTTAATTTACAGGATTCAATTCCACAATTCCTTGAATTTCACATTTTGTCCCCCTCCCTCCCCCCCCCCCCCATGGCGTCTTATAATCAAGTATAGGATCTGTAGATACTTTCACATTATACAATGGTCAGGTTATAAGGATGGATTGTACCAGCTGGGATGAAAAATGGTATAGAGGACATAAAATCAAATAAGAGAACAAAAAAGATCAGGTATTTTGCTTCCACCTGGATATAAATTTAGTTCTTTCTAGTTCTTTCTCTGGATGCACGTTTTTCTCTCCATCATGCGTCTTTTGGGATTGACTTATATCCCTGCATTGTTGAGAAGAGTCCAGTCTATCAAAGTTGGTCATCACACATATGTTGTGTCCGTAATTGTGTACAAATTCCTCCTGGTTCTACTCTTCTCACTCAGCATCAGTTCTTTTAAGCCTCTCCAGGTAAATATGAAGATCGCCTGCTCCCCGTTTCTTATAGCGCAATATTATTCCATAACATGCATATACCACAACTTGTTCAGCCATTCCCCAATTGATGGACACCCCCTTAATTTCCAATTCTTTGCCACAACAAAAAGAGCTGCTATAAACATTTTTGTACATATGGGTCTTTCTCCCATTTCTATGATCTCTTTGGGATATAACCCTAGGTGTGGTATTGCTGGATCAAAGGGTATGAAAGTATTTATAGCCCTTTGGGCATAGTTCCAGATTGCTCTCCAGAAAGGTGTTTGCTTATCTTTAAGTAAGAAGTTGGATGAAATTATTTCTATTGGTCTTATCAGCTCTGAATTCTAATCCTAGAATCTAAATCTATTTCTAAAAGAAAAAAAAAGGAAAAGAAATTTCTAAAATGCTTTGATGGCATTATTGAATAAATGTAATCTTCCAAAGTGACTATTTTGATATATAGCACTCATTGGGATTTTTATGTTCTAGGACCAAAGGATTTCCAGTTGGAAAGAACCTCATAGGTCATCTGGTCTAGGGTTTCTTAAACTTCTTCCACTGGTAACCCTTGTTTGGGCAGTGTTCCTTGGTGTTGTGTGGCTTGAGGACAGAACACGGTGCATGCTTCGTGTTCAGAACCAAGGCTGCAGTGCAGTCCCCCAATGCAACATGGGCAAGCACTTCCAGAAACATCTCGGATTCATTACGAATTTGATTTTTAATTAATTTTTTATCATTCAACATTCAGAAACCTTTTACTGTTGCCAAATTTTTCACGACCCACAGTTTAGTATGCCAAATTTTTCACAACCCACAGTTTAAGAAGGGCTGATTACCAACCCATCTATTTTATAGATAAGGAAACTGAAGCCCAGGAGGGATAAGAGACTTTTCTAAAGCTACAAAGGTAATAAGTGGCAGAGCCAAGATTTGAACCCAAATCCTCCAATTCAAATCTCACAGTACAGAGGTGGAAAAAAAATTAGTCATATTTCTTTATATTGATACCTTTACACATGCATAATCAGTGTGGATGTATGTGTGCATGCTCACACATATACATAACCTACCATTTCTGTATATTCTAAGCTGACAAAACACAATTTCTAACCCACGAAGAGTATATGACTTTCAAAGTAGGAAAGAGATCTTTTTTAATGAAATGCAATGTAAGCAGAATTATATTCCAAGGGAATCTAATGTAGCCCCCTTCTTCTTCTTTCTTTCCTTTCTTTTTTCTCTTTTTGCTTTCATTTTTTTTTTATTTCTCCCTATTCTTTCTCTTTTTCCTTGTTCCTGGCACTGTTTCTTTAGAGCATCAGCAAATGAAAAATGAGCATGGGAAACTCCTGACAGCAGAACAGGACCTAAGTGGGCCCTAGACTGAAAACCAGTGATTAGATTCTACTGTACAAACAGGGAAGTGTCTATGAACTCCTCACCTTTGAAAGGTAAACACTGAGAAGGAAACACTCCTCCCATCTCCTTTGAAGCATTCACCTTGTAAAAGGAAAGAGAGTTTCTTTTAAGAATTCACCATGCAGAGAGAGGGGAAGTCCTTTCATCTCGACATGAAACCAACCCCCATTCTATCCACAAGGATAGGAGTGCTAAAGCATTTCTTCTCCTTTGGCTTGAAATACAGCAATAACAATGACAACAATTAATAATACTGGCAAAAATCCTGTGCAATGCTCTTTCTTACTTCTATCAGAGAGATAACTTCCCATCCCTTCCCCTCTTTCTCTTTCATTCCCTCTTAATAGTCAATAAAAGACCCATCCATCTTTAGATATACATTGGTCAGAATGCAAACCTGGGATAGAAATAAATTAGAATTATTCATATTCAGAAGATATCAGTTAATCATTTTTTAAAAAAAATTAAATTATTTTTATTTTAATTTACCTAAACAATGTAACTTTTTTCCATGTGTTCATGGTTTGGTTTATTTTTTGTTGTTGTTTTTATTCAGCTTTCATACACCAGCAGGACCCAAGAGACCTGACCTTCTCCGGTCCCAGTTAAAAACTAAAAATCCAGCAGCAAGATGGTGTAATGGCTAGAGTTTTAGACTTTCCACCAGAAGACCTGAGATGAAATCTTGCCTCAGATATTAATTATCTGTGCAGCTCTAAGCAAGTCATTTCACCTGTCTGGGTATTAGTTTCCTCATCTGTAACATGAAGGAGTTGGACTGAAAGACCTCTAAGGCAATGGAATCAAACTCAAATAGAGACAAGGATCACTAAACAATACATAAGGATTCCTTGGGATGACAGATTGACTTAGAAAACCACATATTAACATTACCTATGTTCTAGTATATTTTTATTTTGTTAAATATTTCCCAATTGCATTTTAATCTGGTTCCAGTAGCACCCCTTAGAGACAGGAAGTTGAATGGGGCTGTGTATTTGACGCCTCTGCTCTAAAGTCCCTTGTACAGCTACCAGTCTTTCCATTCTAACCTACCATGCTACCTCATGGGATAGAGAGTAGATTCAGCAGCCATCTAGTGAAAGTCTCTCATTTCAAAGATGAGGAAAACTGAGGCCCCAGGATGCTAAGTGACTTGCCCAGAGACATAGACTCAATCGGGTGGGTGGGTTTTTAATCTAGGCCCTTTGACTCCAGCTACAATGTTCTTTCCACTGTACTAAGCATTGTGGTTTTGGAAAGTCATCTCTGGAAGGTCCTATGAAGCAAGGAGGTTATTTAGGGACCAGTTTGTTTAAATTTGGTAAAAATAATCAACATAGAGGCAGCTAGGTGGCACAGTGAATAGAGCACAGGCCCCTGGAGTCAGGAAGACTTGAGCTCAAATCCAGCCTCAGACACTTAACACAAAACTAGCCGTGTGACCTTGGGCAAGTCACTTAACCTCAAATGCCCTACCTTCCCCCCTCCAAAAAATAAAAAAAGCAAAGAATAATCAACATAAGTTTGGTCACCAGTGATGACTGGAGGAGGGGAGGTCCACAATAATCATGAAACTATTGACTAGAGTGTAGAAGGATTGGAATCTGTATTGGTAGAAAGACTACCCCCAAAGACTACGACCCAAGAAATCACATGGTCATAGACTGACAGCTTAGAGGCCATCTACCCTAACCACTTCATTTTTTACAGAGGAAAAGACTGGGATCTAGTGAGAGCAAGTGATCTTCCTATTGGAGGCAGCTGGTGGCATAGCTCTGGGTCTATAGTCCAGGGAACCTGAGTTCAAATCTGACCTCAGATACTTACTCAAACCTGAGCAAGTCATTTAACCTTCGCCTCAGTTTCCTCAACTGTAAAAAAAATGGGGCTAAGAACTGCAACTACTACCTCACAGAGTCGTTGTAAGAATCAGATGAGATAATATTTGTAAAAGTACTTCACAGTGCACAGAGTAGTCTCTAATACAATTGCTTATACCCCTTCCATGGTCATAAAGTTAGTAAGAAAAGTCAAGATTACAATGATCTTCAAAGCCATGACTCTTTTTACCTCTCCAGACTACCTTTTGTGGATCTTTTGACATATTTAAGTATCATTTAATAAGAATAGATAAAAGACCACTAACAATAAATGTTTTTTAAATAACATTGGGTAGCACATAATAATTTCAAGTAAAAACCAGTGATAACCTACAAGACACTCTAAACCATCTTTCATATAGAATGAATGGATGAATAAATGAAGCATTAAGTGCTTGTTATGTACTAAGCACCGGGGATACAAATAGATTAGTAAGACAGTCTCTGATCTGAAGGAACTCACATTCTAACAGTGTAGATAACACATACAGAAGGTTTCAGCCACAAGTCAGAAAGATCCCATCATTTTTAGGGTATACTGATTCTAGGTGGCATAGGGGATAGAGTGCCAGGTCTGAAGTCAGAAAGACCTGAGTTCAAATCTGGCCTCAGATACTTACTAGCTGTGTGACCCTAAGAAAGTCACTTCACCCTGTTTGCCTCAGTTTCTTCCTCTGTAAAATGATCTGGAAAAGGAAATGGCAAACCCTTCCAGTATTTTTGCCAAGAAGACACCAAATGGGGTCACAAAGAGTCAGACATGACTAAAATGAGTAAACAACAACAAAATAGATCTAACGATGTCACTTTTTGCCCAATAAATACCAGTGACTCCTACTGCTTACAGGAATACATACAAACTCTTTTGTTTAGTTTTTAAAGCCCTTCACAATGTGAACCCAAACACAACCATCTCCCACTCTGTGCCTTTGCAAAGGCTATCCTCCATGGCTTGAATATGTTATGACCAGACCTGTTGCTTCCACACAAATATCACTCAGAGCTGAAGGACATGTGCTTTTGAGATAATGTAGCAGCTCCTTCATTGGTCACTGACGAGGAAGAGCCAGTAATTAAGAATAGCATCTTCTTGTCTGTGACACTCGTCCTTCACCCCTTCATGTCACATCAGGGAGTTCTGCTACATCCCATGAGGGAGAGGGAAGGGCTGACTTTCTTCTACACTGGTCTTATGGCTACTGCTCCTACATAGCAGCTATAACAGAAGGATTCAACAAGACAAGTTTGCACCTGGCACTCTGGCTGCTGATTCTGCTTTGCATGTCCTTTCATGAGTCAGTGAACATAGATCTTGAAGTAGGAGTGATTAGGTCTGGAGGTGACCTTCTGAGCTCAGGAGGAGCTAAGTGGAGGCAGAGAAGTTCCTCTATCAAAAAGGACTCCACAAACAGGGAAGGACTTCAAGTTTTGGCATGAACTTTGAGGAAGATAGTGCAAAGCTGAGGTGAAATGGGAAATGTATAATCAGTAGTCCTGCCAAAGGTGTAATGTTTTTAAGTATCAACTTCTTGGCAGAGAATAATAGTCGCTGATACTGCTGCTTGTTAATTTTTTTTTCCTATCAAATGTCTACTTGTAATTTGAGTGAAAGAAATAAATACCTTTCCCATACCTAATCTATATGGTACATTGAGTACTTTTCTACTCACCACTTTTACAGAGTCCCTAGACATGAGCTAACACCTAAGCTACAAGATTTTTTATTTCTTCTCCCAGGTCCTGGGATAGGAGATGTAAGGAACCAGTAAGTGTAAGGGGAAAGGAGTCTGACTCTTCTAGGTCAGAGATGTGTGTGTGTGTGTGTGCTGCTGTGGTTGTTGTTGAAGACCCACTTTGGCAGTCTAACAAAACCTATGAACCCCTTCTCAGAATAATGCTCTTAAATGCATAAAATAAAATGCATAGCATTACAAAGTAAATAAATTGTATTGAAGTAAGTTTTCAAAAAAATATTTCTAAGTTAAGAAATTTTGTTTTAGGTAGCTAGGCTCCCTTAGGACTGAACCTGGTCCAAGTAACATGGTCCAGAGCAATGGTAGTCTTGGTGGAGAAGGAAAGAGAGGGATTGTCCTATTCTACCTTCAACCCCAGCCCTGGACCAGGCATCAGTTCTTAATGTGAGATAGTCATCACATTCTTTTGGTCTATTTACTTTGTTATGTATCAGTTCCTACAACTCTTCCCATGTTTCTCTGAATTCCTCCTTTTCATCAGATCATAAATTTTTACACCATCGATGGACCTCAGCCCCAGATTCAACCTCAATGGCACAGGCTTATCGCCAAGATTTCTCTCTGAGACACTCCACAATTAATGTCACATTAAAGCCTCCATGATCCAAATTCTGTGCCATGACTTGAATTTTTTATCCACTCTGGCAGCCTTGAAGGTCATGCATCTATTCTCAAATAGCATTTTCACATCAGCAGTTACTGCTTAGTTCAGAGTCATCAGGTTGAACACAGAATGGTCGGACTGATTTGAATCTCTGTGCTATTCAATATTTTAAGATACTTCACCAACTTGTGCAGGATCTCTCGCATTGTATTGTCAGGTTACAACAAAATCCAGGGGATGGAGGGGGACAGCAGTGCAGCAGATGGGGAAGCATTTCTGTCAATGCTCCAGCCCTCCTTGTGTGGATAGCACCTTTTACCACCCAAATCACAGAGTGATTCAGCAGAGCACAGTCCAGGTTCACCTGGTCTGCAAACTGCCATTCCTCAAGAATGAGTAAGAGGAAGGAAAGAAACAAACATTTACTGAGTGCCTACTATGCACCAGGAACCATGTTAAGTGTTTTATAGATATCTTATTTAATCCTCAAAACAACCCCTGGAGGCAGGTAAGAGTAATAATAAAACCTATAATAATCATCATAATGATGGGTAGCATTTATATAGTGCCTAATGTGTGCCAGGAATTTGGCTACAAATATAACCTCACTAAATCTTTACAATAACTCTAGAACATTGGTATTTGGTTGTTTTAGTCACATCCAACTCTTCATGAGCTTATTTGGGGTTTTCTTGACAAAGATACTGGAGTGGTTTGCCATTTCCTTCTCCAGATTATTTTACAAATGAAGAACTGAGGCAAACAGGATTAGGTGATTTGCCCAGGGTCACACATCTAGTAAATGGCTGAAGCTGTATTTGAACTCATGAAGATGAGTCTTTCTGATTCTAAGCTCAGTACTTTATGCATTGTATCCCCTAGCTGCCTAACCCTCAGATGTAGGTGCTATTATTATCCCCATTTTACAGTTAGGAAAACTGAGGCAAACAGCGGTTAAGTGATTTGCCCAGGGTAACAAAGATAGTCAGTGTATGAAGCCATGTTTTAACTCAAATCTTCCCAATGCCAGGTCCAGAACTCTCTCCACTGTGCTCTCTTGCTGCCTCTAAAAGGACCCTCACTCATAAAAAATAAAAATTAAATTAAAAAGTTAGGACTTATACTTTATCTTTGTCACTTTGCCACTGACCACTAATTGAGATGGCTTGACCAAAGTCTACTGGTCAAGATGCCACAATACTAGGTAGCGTTTCTGAAGGCAGCAGGTGATAGCTCCTTCCCCCAAACCCCCTTATTCCTGAAAAGTGTCCAAAGTGGAGACTGCCCTACCTGTTACTAGGCAAATGGCCAACTGCTTTCATGACTAATAGAACAGTGACAGCAAAAGAAACATTACTCCTGTCCTTCAGCTAGTCTTAGCACACTACACGCTGTGAAAAAGTTACAGATTGGAGAAAAGCTGCTTAGAAATATTAACAATTTGAATGACTCCTTGCATGATCCGAAGGACTCTTAAGGAACCAATCAAAAGTTGTAAGTATAAGGAGAGCCTGCTAATTTTACACTCTCGTGTACAGTGTAAAACTACTGATCTTACTAGTAGAACTGGCCTTCCTTTTAGTAATAATAAGAATAATAGACATATAATACTCTGAGGCTTATAAAGTACTTCACATGAATTATTTGCTCTTCACCACCCTGTGAAGATAGGCATTAAGCAGGTAGGTGGCTCAGTAGATAGAGCACTGGGCCTAGAGTCAGGACAACGTTGGTTCAAATCCAGCCTCAGAGCCTTCCCAACTCTGTGACTTTGGGCAAGCCACTTAACATCTGCTGGCCTCAACTGTAAAATGGGGATAACAATAGCACTCACATCCTACAGTTACTGTAAGGATCAAGTAAGGTTCTGTTTGTTACAAATGGCTGGCACTAATTAGGTACTATACAAATGCTAGTTGCTATTATTATTGCTACTATTATAAAGATGAAATAACTGAGAATAAGGAAGGTAAAGGAGCCTGACCAAGGTCACATCCTTGTCTCTTGAATTCATCGCCCCTTCTCATATTACTGGTTGTGCTCAGCCAGGCCTTTGCCTTGGATCACTCCCACCATTCACCACTTTCACTCCTACACATATGCTGATGAATAAAAGTAGAGAGTCCACTACAAAGTTATCTAACACTACCTCCACTGGGCCCTCACTGCTGCTAGGTAATCCTACTATACTCCCTATCCCAACTCTTCCCAACCTTTCTGTCTCCTCAAACCTTGCACAGCTTCCCCTCTCCCCTGTCTCTCAGCTGAGAACCTTGCCTCATATCTAACAGAAAAAGTTGAGGCCATTTACCCTGAACTCCTTCTTTTCTTCTCTTCCTCATCTCCTATCACTCAGGTGCCTTCTGCCATGCTCTCCTCCTTCCCCCCCATCTCACATGATAAAGTGTCCTTACTCCTTACCAAGGCTTACCCCTTTATTTATTCAAGCAATCCCATTCCTTCCCATCTCCTCCAAAAGATTGTCCCCTGTATCAGCCCCACTCTTTCACTTAAGTTAGATCTCTTCCTGTCTGTTAGCTAATTCCTGACTATATACATGCCCATGTCCTCCTATCCTGGAAAAACAAAAACAAAACAAAACAAAAAAAAAAACCCACTCTCTTCCTATATCTCTACTGCCCTTTTTAGCTAAACTCCTTGAGAAGGTTGTTTCTAATAATGCCTCCACTTTCTCTCCTCTTACTCTCTTCTTTATCCCCTACAATCTGGCTTCCAAGTTTATCATTACACCACACTCTCCAAAATTACTAATGATCTCTGAATTGCCAAATCCAAAGGCCTTTTCTCTATTCCTGTTCTCCTTAACCTCTCTGCAGCCTTTGACACAGCTGATCACAATCTCCTCCTTGATACTCTCTTCTCTCTGGTTTTTCAGGACATCACTCTCCTCATCTTCTTCCTCCCTATCTGACCACTCCTTCTCTGTCTCTTTTCCTAGATCCTCTTCCAAACCACATCCTCTAACTATAGGTGTGCCTCGGGGCTCTGTCCTGGGCCCTTCTCTCCCTCTCTACTACTTTACTTGGTGACTTCATCAGCTCCCATGAATTTAATTGCTCTGTCTACGATCATGATTCTCAAAGTCACCCATCCTGCCCCAATCTCTCTGCTGACCTCCAGTCGTGACCTACAATCTTCAACTGTCTATCAGAATCTTGAACTGGATGTCTAGTACACATTTTAAACCTAACATGTCCAGAACAGAATTCATTACATCTCTCCCCTTAAGCCCTCCTATCTCCCCACCTTCCCTATTACTGTAGAAGGCAATGCTATCCTCTCAGTGTCTTAGACTTCTAACCTAGAAGTCAGCCTCTGCTCCTTACTATCCTTACCCCAGTGGGGCAGTGGGTTAAGTGCCAGACTTGGAGTCAGGAAGACTCATTTGCTGACTCCAAATCTAGACTCAGATACTTCCTAGTTGTATGACCCTGGGCAAATAACCGTGTTTGGTTCAGTTTCCTCATCTATAAAAAGAGCTGGAGAAGCAAAAGGCAAATGACTAGTACTTTTGGAAGAAAATCCCAAATGGGATCATGAAGAGTCAGACCCAACCAAAAACAAATATATGCCAGTAAAGCTGACTTGTGTAGTTCGTTTAGAGCAGTGCAGTACTAACGGTATTATCACTCAACCCAGTGAAAAGCCATAGGCTCAAAGAGAGCAGGTGGGTAAGCAAAGCTGCCGTGAGTGTCATACTTATGTTATAAAGACTTGCATCTTTCCAATTTTAAAGTATATTCACAAGTATTCCATGCATCCTAATCTTGCACCAAAGACAGTTTAGTAATAAATTATTTTTAAGTAATACTGGCACAACTGTTGATTTAAAAAAAAATTCACATAATGGTTGCACCCCACTTTTGCAAAAAAAAATTGACATAAAATCTGCAACAATTACGTGTTGAAATATAGTAATATCTCATATTTTTCAGGAAGCCTTTCCTAACTCCTTTTAACTAATGTTTTCTCTCTTAGTTAATTCCTATTTATCCTCTATATAGCTTGCTTTATATATATATATATATTTGTTTGTAGGTTGTCTCCCCCATCAGATTGTAAGATCCTTGAGGAAAGGGACTGTGTTATACCTTTTTTGTATCCATAGCTCTTAATACAATCCTGA
The DNA here is from genome assembly GCF_028583685.1 of Petaurus breviceps papuanus. NCBI lineage: Eukaryota > Metazoa > Chordata > Mammalia > Diprotodontia > Petauridae > Petaurus > Petaurus breviceps. Next base: position 9,923,827 of record NW_027186546.1, on the reverse strand, counting down.
CACATCATAGTTGCTTAATAAATGTTTCTTAATGAAATGAACTGTCAAAGGGGCATTAACACTTGGGCTTGAAAAGTCCAAGTTTTGCTGATTCCAAATTCAGCATTCTAGCATGCTGCTTCTCTGTGTATGAGTGCTTTACACAATTCCTCCTCATCTCTAGCCCCTGATCACACTTATTATATGGACCTTTTATCTGGAAATTATTTCATCTTTCTAAGTACTGATGCTATATCTTCTCAGATAGATTATAAACTCCTAAAGAACAGAGACAACCATGTAGTCAAAGGGAACCTTAGAGATCATTGAGTCCAACCCCCTTATTTTATTAATGTAGAAGTTAAACCTAAGAGAGATTAAGTGACTTGCTTAGGGTTACACAATTACCAAGTGACTGAGGCTGAATGCTGACATGGATCTTCCTTATTCCAAGTCTAGCATCATTTTCATTATTTACAATAATGCTGCCTTTGGCATCTTTGCATTCTTCATAGTCTCTTCCCCCAAGCTATGCATCTAAGTTACTATTCCTCATATAATAATACTATAACTATTTTAATTAACAATACCATAACAATTAAAATGGACAATATAGTATTCATAACAATACTCTACAGCTAGTACTCAACTTATGGACTTGCTATATCCAAAATTCTGTTTCTAAATATGGAGAGTCTCAGTTTTTTAAGTCAGTATATATTTTCCTATAGAAATATTGTCATACTTGGCATATAGTAGGTGCTTCATATGTAACACTTTAACTTTTAGAGAGTGCCTTACAAATATTACCTCTTTTGATGCTCTCAACAAACCTGAGAGGAAAGTGCTATTATTATCCCCATTTTACAGATGAGAAAACTGAAGATGTTAAGTGACTTATTCAGAGTCACAGCACTCCTAAATGTCAGAGTGTAGGATTTGAACAACAGATCCTCAGACTATACAATGCCATCTCTCAAAAAAAAAAAAAAAGGCAGGAATGGGAAGTTGAAGAGAACCCATTTTCTCTGAATAAATAAGAGTTAACCATTTGTGGAGAAAGTATTTAACAAATTTATATTTTATACAAGTGGAAGTTATTATTAAAAAATTAAATGTGCTAGGTCGGGGGAAGAGCCAAAGTTGGGCTGCGACATGGATCCTTTCCTCATATATCTTAAGTTCTAGTAGGAGAATAAAATGCAAACACAAATAAATGGTCTACACAGTAATAAATGATGATCCTATGATAAGATAGGGGTATAGGGGGGGAAAAAAGGATTGCACAAGATCTGAAAGGGGAAAGATTCTAAGTCACAGGGAGGATCAGCAAAGTTTTCATGAAGCATGTGGTATCTGAAATGGGTTTTTAAGAATGGGTAGGAAGAATTCAGGAGGTGAAGAGGCCCAGGGAATGATATGGGGAAAGACCCTGAGGCTTAAAAGCTAGATGTGCTCAGGGAACAGAGAGTAGTCCTTTTTGGTTACTGCAGAGAGTACATGGAAGAAATAGATATGAGATAAAACTGGAAAGGTGGGATGCCAAACTGACTTTAAATGACAGGCAAGGAAGTTCAAATTATCTTGAGACTTAAAAAATTCAGGGATAGAAAGGAGGAGAAAGAGAAGGAAAAAGAGATGAAAGAGGAAGAAAGGAGCAGGAGAAGGAGGAGGAAGAGGAAGAAGATGAAGAAGAAAAAGAAGAAGAAGAGAAGGCAAAGAAGAAGGAGGAGAGGGAGGAGGAGAAAAAAGAGAAGAAATACTTACATAGTACTCACTATGCCCTGTGCACTGTGCTAAGCACTTTATACATATTATTTCACTTGATCCTCACAAAAACCACAGAAGGAAAGTACTTATTATTATCTCCATTTTACAGATGGAGGAACTGAGACAAACAGAAGGGACTTGTCTGGGGTCCCAGAGCTAGCAAGGGTATGAAACCAGATATGAACTCAAATCTTCCTGACCCCAGGCCTGGAGCTCTCTCCACTGCACTACCTTGCTCTGAAGAAGGAGGAGGAGGAAGAGAAAGGAAAGGAAGAAGAAGAATGTCCAAATTATGGGAAATGAAAAGCTTTCAAGATATAGAGATCTGGTATAAGAAATCAAAACTATGTAGCGACAGCATAAGATGCATATCAGCCTAGGCATCGTGTCCACTACTGGAGCTATACCAAAGATGATGACTTATTCAGTGACCCTAAAGAAGATGAACTCACATCTCAATACTTTTATACAATTACATAAAGCACTCATTTACCCCCCATACAATAGTCCACAGAACATTAAATGTGAAATAATAATAACAGGGTAATGACTCTTCTGAGGATCATTTCTATCTGAACTTCATAAACAATGGGAATAAGACAATTATGAATACATATATAATAGAATCATAAAATCTCTCAAATGGAAGATCTATTTAGTCTGACCTATACCCAAATAAGAAAGAACACTTCACCCCCTCCATTACATATTAATCCCACATTTGTCTGAGGATATTTACAGTAGTGAGGAACCTATGACTTCAAGAAGTCATTTGCTGAAATGTGCACAGCTAGTGTACCTAGGACCCAGCCTAGAACTCAAATACTCTGGCTCCAGGGCCAGTTCTCCTTCCAAAGTGTCTGTAAAGGAGCCAAGAGATTTAAATATTTCTCTTTTTTAACTTTCTTTTTAGCTAGAATGTTAAATTACAGTTGGGAAACCACATCACATGTCATTTATGATAAAAGGAAATGAATGTTCCACTCTTGGCAGACTACTTCCTTCACTGTTCCCAAAACGAGTCCTCTTCATTTCCACCTCTCCACACCTTGCTTATACTGTGCCACCTACCTGAAACACTCTTACTCCTCTTCTATGCCTAGTTATTATCCAACATGGACAAAGCCATAATGAATCCTTCCCAGGGGACTTCACCTTAGTGATCTCTCCCTTCTTTGAATTTCAATAGTACTTATCCTCTGAAACACCTCTTTGGCATATAACCACATACCACTTTATATTTGTAACAATAAAAATAACTAGAATTCACATAGCACTTTAGCATTTGTAAAGCACTTTAAAAATATCTCATACAATCGATCCTCAAACCAACCCTGGGAAGTAGGGACTAAAATTTTCTCCACTTTAAAAATGATTTCATGTGTGTGTCTTCCAAATTTCCCAACTGGAGCATAACCTCCTTGTGGACTGATCATGCCTCCTAATTCCTTATATTCCAAGCCTAGCACAGGGATTTGCAATAAGTGGAGACCAACTGACTCTTTATCAGATGGATGGATAAATAAATAAATGAATCTGTAAAAGTAATTGAAAGTTGTTTTTAAATTTGGGGAGAATATTATTGGAAAATATACAAAATGTCTAATATCTATATAGGAAGGTACAATAACATGAAAATCAGCATACTAAAGAAGTAGGAGACATTACTCTGAAACAAATAGCTCTCTTTTTTTTTTTTAAAGAACTAATAGGTATTGGAGGGAGTCCTTGAAGCCTGGGAAAAGGGCAAACATAGTGTCCATCTTTAAAAGGGCTATATGGTCAAGGGAGGACTTATTATCTTCAACTCAATAACAGAAAAGATTCTAAGATAAATCATCAAATGGCCAATTATAATCACCTAGAACAGCAACAAGCTACCGGGGAGCAACCAACATGGCTTTTAGAAAAGCAAATCATCCAGACCAATTTAATTTCCTCTATAATAGAGTGACAGGTCATGCAGATAAGAGAGATGCAACAGATGTAATCTATTGGGACTTCTGTAAGGCTTTGAGAAGGTCCTACCTGATGTTCTCATCAACAAGCCATTCAAACATGAAGTGTACACAGCTGGTTGGAGGATGGTAGCCAAAGGGTATTAATCAATTGCTTAACCCCTAGGAAGGCTTATCTATAACAGAGGACCCAGTCTCCTGGGTCTAGAAGCATTTATTTTTTATACAAATGCAATTCAATTAGGTGATTTACAACATGAGATTGCAAAGCATGCATATCAAAGAATATCTACAGAATTATTCACCATCCCTACCTATTTGGAACTCATAAAGTTTTTGTGCATCATGACACATACAATATATAAGTTAGAATGTAAGTAATGTGCACAAGTGACCTTATCTCCATATACAAAAAGTTCAATAGGGTGAAACTGGTGGGCAACCAAAGATGAATAATATAGGTGTACAAACTTAGAAGTGGGGCTAGGTGGACAAGGAGGGTGTGTTGGAAGATTGATTAGATCTCCAAATGTATGGGGAGCAGGAAAATGATGGGAGTCCATGAAGGTGAGTTGAGGATTAATGACAAAAGGGAACCAAATGCAACAGCAGAATGTTGAGAGATACTCACACCTCTGGGATACAAGAGCATGACAAAGAGAGAGTAGAGCAACATGGGAAACATATAAAAGGCAGAAGTAGCAACAAAGAACTCACCCCACCTATCACTTGAACCCCATGAGCACTAGATTTGGAGTCAGGAAGACTTGATCTCAAATCTTGCCTCACTCACTACTAGCTGTATCACCTTGGACAAGTTATTTAACCTGCCCGAGCTTCAGTTTCCTCAACTACAAAATGAATGGGTTGGACTCAAGTGATATCAAGGTCCCTTCCAACCCTAATATATGATCGTATGATCTAAGATAATAGGCCAAAGATGAAAGCACCAAGGACTTTCCAAAAGACAGAATTCAGCTATTTTATACTGGTCTTATTAACTTCTACTACCCAAGTCTTCTCAGAATTATAAAATGTTAGAGTTAAAATGAACTTTGGAGACTATCTAGTTCCATTTCTTCTTTTTTTTTTTTTTAGATAAAACTGAGGCTCAGAAAGATGATAGCACTTTCGTGCACTCACACTCACTCCTTAGTGGCAGAAGTCCGGAGTGCAGACCTTGGAGGTCTACAAGAGTTATTCAATAGGCCCTTTCAAAGCTTTTGAATGAAGCCTCAGTCTATTATGATATCTCCAAAATTATTTATACATCAAAGTTATAAATGACTAAGCCATATTTGCCTAAATTGATACTTTCAATCTAGACAAAATGACCTCCTTCCTCTTCCTTGTACTTCCACCTCTATGCCTTTGCTCAGGCTGTTCTCCCCACCATGCCTGGACTGGATTGCTTCATCATTTCTGCCTCTTAGAATCCCTGACTTCCTGCAGTTGTCAGGGTAAGATCCACCTCTTTCTTAAGTGAAGCCTTTTCTTATCCTCCAAGTTGTTAGTTCTCTTCCTCTCCTGGAATTACCTCTACTTTTGTATATGTTTTATAGTTGCTTCTCTGTGTACATGTTATATTCTCCAGCAGAATTTAACCACCTCCAGGAAGGGACTGTACCTCTTCTGTTTCTAGGTACAGGTTACCTAGCACTGTGGTGATCGTCTTATAAATGTTTTTGATCAAATTTCATTGAAATAATGCTCCACTTTTATACTGATTGGTTGGGAGTTAATATTTCATCAGACTAGAAATAAATCCTGTTCACATAACTTGGCTTAATGGATGGAGGGCCATCCTTAAAGCCAGCAAGACCCTAATCACATCCCACATGTGGCACATACTGTGTTAATCTGGGGCAAATTGTCAAACCCTTGGTGCTCTAACTCTCTAAGATGATAAGTTGCAGAGAGGGTGCCAACCTTGGTATACAGAGTTTCCTATACCAATGAAATAAAAAGTTCTCTGGATTTACATTTTTAAAAAATTCAAAGAACTACATTCATTTCATTATTCTCATTTTTTTTTTTTTGCCCCTTCTTTCTTTCCCACAAGAGGGGCTGAGTAAAAGAGTGCCATTTACGGAATGGTATTTTCAGTCTAGGTATCTGAATATGAAATGTCAAGGCTGCTTATATGGTACAGTGAATGGAGTTCTGGTACTGGAGTCAGGAAGACAATCTCCTGAGTTCAAAGCTGACCCTGGGCAATCCTGTTTGACTCAGTTTCCTTACCTGGAAGATAAGCCGGAGAAGGAAATGGCAAACTACTCCAGCATCTGCCAAGAAAGCCCCAAATAGTGTTATAAGGAGTTGGACATAACTGAAATAAATGAACAACAATAAAATCTGAATATAGCTTCTGACCAAAAACCTTCATATGCAATCCTTGCAGAAAACTTTTGGGGAAAGTAAGATAGGATTCTCTCTTTTCTGATATAGGCTTCCTCTAGAACTAAGAATCCATAAGCTCAGATCTTTAGAAAACAACTTTTATTCCATAGGAAGTTTCTTTATCCCATCCACTGAAGTAGTTGTTCCTCCCTAGACTTCCAAGAGGCAGGGAGAGCAATGAGGAGAGTTCTAGTCAAAAAGAACCAAAAAGAAATGCATGTCTCCTTTAAGACTCCATAAAAAAAGACTCCAGCTGCACTGTCTCTATTCTTATGCAAACTCCTGGATGAGAGATAAGGTGGCTCCTCTAGTCTCCAGGGAAAGAATTTTAACTCTGAAATGGCTAATTACATTAAATGTCCCATCTGGTAAGAAAAAACTAACAACTAAATGGAATTTGTATTTGGTAAGGAAGAGCAAGTTAGATTGAAAGATAACTAGAGAAACCATTTGTAGATCTTCATTATAAAAGCAAGGGAGTTGGATTCCAGTGATGAATGTTTTAGACTATAAAGGCTTCTAAGAGAGGATTGGGCAAACTACTATGAGAATTCAAAGAATGGAGAAATTACTTCTGATTGGAGGAATAAGAGAAAGCTTCATGGAAGCAATGGTATTTGATGCGGGTCTTGAAGGATGGGTAAAATTTCAAGAAGCAATGTATGCATCATGGGTTTAGAGATGGAAGGAACTTAGTGATCATCTAATCTAACACCCTCATTTTAGAATTAATGATACTGAGGGCCAATGAAGAGAAGTGATTTATCACGTAAATCATTTAGCCATATGTGCCGCAGTTTTCGCATCTATAAACCCAAGATGCTAAGACCTGTTATTTCTACTTCCTACAACTTTTTTTGAGATCAGGGCATTGAGGATGTAAGGCGTTTTTCAAAATTTCGAAATACTATATAAATGTCAACTATTGATATTATTATTGACTAGTTGCAAGGGTCAGACTTGATAACTTATTCTGATAAGTAATTCTCTATGATTTATTTAGTGCTGACAGTGTGCTAAGAATAATAATAAAAATAATCCTTGTCTTAAATTGCACCTGAATACACAAAAAAATTTCAGTGTCAAAATGTATACCTAATGACAGAACATAACTTCTAGAAGTGTGACATTCCTTGTCTTCATTTTGTGGAGGAAAAGAGAAATAATGAAATTGGAGATGAAAGGGGGAGATGGGTGAAATATGATGAGAGAGCAATTAAAGAAAGATACAGAGAGGGGCACATATGAAGGTAAAATCCAACTGAAACATTCTGAAAACTCCAGATGCTTTATCACCATAATAGCTCACACTGATGCAGTGTTTTATAGTTATAGTGCATTATATATACATTGCCTTAAGTACTCCTTGGGAAGGATTTAGTATAATTATGATTATTGCCAATTTGCAATCAGAGAAACTGAGGCTCAGGGAATTTCAGCACATTGTACATTCCATTCAACAAACATTAACCATGTACCACAAAAAGCCTTTCCCAGTCATCTTAATCTTAGTGCCTTCCCTCTTGTACAACTATCCCCAATTATAGCTTTTTGTACATAGCCGCTTACATATTGGTTACCCCATTATATTGTGAACTCCCTGAGAGTAAGGCTTGTTTTTTGTATTTCTTTGTATCCCCAGTGTTTACCATAGTCCCTGGAACATGTTGTTTAGTCACTTTTCAGTCATATCTGACTCTTCTTGACTTCTTTTGGAGTTTTCTTGGCAAAGATACTGGAGTGGTTTGCCATTTCCTTCTCTGGTTCATTTTTACAGATGAGGAAACTGAGACAAGCAGTGTGAAGTGCCCAGGGTATATAGTTTATAACTGTCTGAGGCTGGATTTGAACTCGGGAAAAGGAATCTTCCTGACTTCAGGGCCTGGCACTCTATCCACTGTACTACCTAGGTGTCTAATGCCTAAATGCTAGTTGACTTGGCTTGACTTGTTTGGCTCTGGAGATTCAAAGATAAAAGGGAAACAGTCCCTGGTCTCAAGAAGAGGACTGAGATCTTGGTGGTCAGAGATTCCACTACATTGATTCTCTTTCCTGATTCTCCCAGTTGCTATTCCCCACCCCATCACTGTATATTTACTTTGTATATATCTGTAAATATGTTGTATTCCTGCCTCATTTTTGTATCTGTATCCCTAGCTCCTCCCATAGTGCCTAGCACATAATGGGCATTTAATACATGGTTGGTTGATGGACACTCTAAACTACTGAAATCACAAATCTCCGCTCATATTAGAATGTGAATTGTCTAAGGGCAAGGAAAGGGTCTTTCATCTTTTTCCCTAACAGTTAGCAAGTTACCTTGTATTGAGTAGATGCTTTTAAAATATTTCTTAAATTGAATTGAATTGAACTGCCTGGCTCCCAGATTCTAGAATTTTTCTTCTTTCTAGGCTATGATTTGGCCAATAGAGACATTTAAGTCTTAGTTCTAAATCCTCCTGCATCATATTCCTGCTGGTTGGTTTGTTTCTTACAATAACAAAATGCTTTTGAGGAAACTGGGTATTTCATTAGTCATTTGTTTGGTTTTATTCTTGATTCTCCCCAGGTCTTGTCTACCAAGGCTAGAGGGTTTTCCTTAAGCCTTTTTCTGACTATAAGAGAAGCTTCCCTTCTCCACAGAATCAATACTGTGTACACTCACCATTCCTATTATGGAATGTTAGCAATGTTGCCTGAAGCTATCTGACACTTGCAACAATATGTGTATTCATTGGAATATTAAACAGTAAGAGAACTCTCAACAATTCAGGCAGGGTACATTTTTTTGCCTTGTGATTTGTAGGCTACAGATCTCTTGATTCTAACTTCTTTCTCCTCCCTCATCCTATCCTCTTCCCTTAAAAAAACGTGCATTTTACGGCAAATTTCGTGCCAAGATTTATGACAATTAGTACTCAAATCCATAATTAGCAAGTGGTAACAGATAGGCAGATATATCCAGTCATAGTGACACCTCTGACAGATTGACATTTTTTTCTTCCAGAAATACCAGTGAGGCTTTGTGTTTTAAACATGACCATTTTCTCAAACATACTGCTGGCAAGCCTCATCTTGTACTTGTGGAGGGGGGAGGGGGCTATAAAATGAACATGTTCTCACAAGCATGGCAAAGCCCATGCATAACCATTTGGCTTTGCAATTAAAAACAGGTTTGGTCTCCCTCTGCATCAGTAAGACAACGTCAAAGCTACATTCACCCCGAAAAATTTCCCTTGTGAATTCAAATGAACTGTGAGTCTTGGGTTTCTCTTTGTTTGCATGTGCATGCCTTCAGACTGAAATTTTGGAAGGTTTGGTCATGTTTTCTTTATTCCGTTGTGCTGTTTATATGTGCGTTCAGTCACTTACCAAAATGGTCTCTGTTTGTTAGACTTTCCATGCTATATTCTTCTATCTGTTGTTTGGTTGATATTTTGGATATTTTTAAAAAGAATTTCTTGCTACCATTATAGCAGGTAATACAGATTTTCTAGTGTGGCTCCCTCATCCCCAAGAAAGATATCCCCCATTCTAAAAGACCAACTGAGCTATTTGTTGGTATGGACCAGAAGGTTGGGTTGTTGTTTTTTATTTTTTAATAGTACAAATATACATGTTACAGGAAGGGGTGATGGTGACTCACTAGCATTCTGTGCTATACCCATACCTGACATATGGTGTTCCCGGAGCCCATAATCCTAAAGGAAATTTCCATCTGAAAACTAAAATTTTTGCCATCATTGTATACAGAAGAGCTTCAATTTTAATTCCCATGGGCTCACCAACTCCCTGCTCAGGTAGTTTTTGCCTACTGAAATTTTAAACTTCTCCTTCATTCATGCTCCCTTTCCCCACCCAATTAGGGGGTGGGGATACACACACACACACACACACACACACACACATGCACACACACAATCTTTCTTCTCTAATTAAGGAACAGTCCTGATGATTCCTTTTAATATATCGGCCTAAAGTTATACCCCAGAAAGTACTTCAATTCAACAAACATTTGCTCAACGATTACTGTGTGCAGAGCACTGAATAATATTGGCAGAAAATGACTTGACATAAAGATTATTATGGCTATAAGTCTGAAAAAAATATCAGTCCCCCCTCCTCATCCATACATAGCCCAGTTGTCTTAACAGATGTGAATCCAATTACCCACCTGTGAATCCAACTGATTGCCACAGAATTAAGGTAGACCAAAATACTGGATGGACTGGCCTATGATGAATTTAGTGACCAAATGAACAAAAGGTAGTTATCAAATTCAGTGGAATCTGGCAAAAAATAAATGTCCTTAAAATTTTATTCACAAAGTCTTGATTTTTTTTTTCAAAAGAAAAGGAACTATAAAATTACCAACCACTATGACTGTTAATGTTTGGATAGAGGTAGTGATAAGTGGGGGTGATAAAGGTGGTGATGAGGCTCAGTAAAAAATAAAAATTATAATCTCGGTGTAGTAGTCTTGAAGCAAAATCTTTTCCTAAATAGTTCTATAGAATGATTCTCTTTTTCATCCAAAAAAAAAATTACTGTCACCTTTGTCAAGAATTTCAAGACTACTTATTCAAAAGTTCCATTTTTTAAAAAGCAAACAAAATCTTTTCAGAGTGCCTAGAAAATGACCAGAAGTCATAAGAATTCTAAAATTAGAATAAATTAATTTCATTACAGCAAATCTATGGTTCATAATAGTTAGAGTAAATAATAAAATTAATCATAAATCAGTTTAAACTTTAAACCACTATCAATGCTGTTGATAACAATAATCATGATTAAGTAGCTAATATGTTCCTGCTAATACATTAAAAAGTCCTCGTTACGAAATGTCAAACATATTTTGACACACATTCTACCTTTCTACCTATGCCCCAAAATATGTACATATATTTGTAAATCCTAGCTAAACTTCCTTTAAGGAAAAAAAAAATTATCATTTTAAAGTTCTCAAAACTTTGCATACAAAAAAAATCGAGTTTGTTTTTTATCTATGGACTCAATAAATTGGGAAAAAAATAAACTGGATTGATCTAAATAAAAAAGTCTATTGTAACATCAACAAAGGCACTGGGTTTCCCTTGAATTCTGGATTTATAAGCCACCATAGCCCATTTTCTGCAAGGTTTTTACCTTACCTTTGACTTCACATTTCCTTCAATGTATCAGTTACAACTTTCTAAAGAAAGCATATATTTAGGCAGTTGGATGAAAATTTTTAATAAACAACTTCAAACTTTAAACAAAAATAAAACAAAATATTATTCATATAAAAACCATGGAGTGTATATAAATGAGATCAATTATAAAGAAAGATTTGATCTGAAAAATCATGAAACAATCTTTATCAAATTTCAGTCACTCCTTTCTTTAGAAAAAGATATATCTAAAATGAAAATAGTCACTACAAATAAATCCAAGATTTGTTATGGAAAATAGACATATCGATCAAAAGTTAGAGTAAGTTTAAAAAAAATTTGAATAAAAAAGGAAGTCAGTTTACATAGTACATTCTTCAATATTTTAGCGCAATGCCTTCATTTTGCATTTCCTAATTACTGATTATCCATTTGTCTGAGGTTTTGTAAGAGAACTGAAGGGGTAAATGAGGCTCTTTGAATCTTTTAAAATGAACGTATACCGTAATTAGAGAGGTTTAAAATATCTAATAAATGACAAGATCAGGTGAATAGCATAATTAGACAAGGGTTAAATAGTGGCTTGTTCGGAATTCATTCGAGTTTATGGTTGTCTGTTTTTGAGCCGTACGAGTGGGCCAAATATAATGGATTGCTTCTTTAGTAAGGCATTGAGGAATTTGAAGGTTATTAATGAAAATTCTTAGATCTTAATCATTGTCTTGAGTTTTGGTAACTTCAGTGCCTACATGTAAAAGAAAGGTCTACACATAAGTCAGTCATTATATATCATTACAGTAATTTGTTATATTCCGGGGCAAAAAAAGATCACTGTTGGTCTTACTCCTGACAGCTACCATCAGAGAGTGTGTGCAACTCCAAAGAAATTAAAAAGTAAAACAATAAAAATAAACACGGGCACTTTTAATGAGAACTGAGAGATGTGGTCACTCTTATTTTGACTGATTAGATAAATTTTTATTTTCATTATTTTAAGAATTAATATATAACTAAATTGTGAATCAAATTCTCAGAATGAATTAATTATATGGGTAAAGTTAATGAAGAAAATATTTCAACACCTGCAGATTTGTACTAGCAATAATGCAAAGATATAGAAATCACATGCTATTCCTTACTGTACTGAAATGCCTCCCCCCCCCCCAAATGCCCATATTTGAAGCTTGTAATACTGGTCTCAGTTATGGTTTAAAAAAATTTATAGCTGGTGACTTATACTCTGGTTCCCTTACTCAATTATTTGGTCACCCTCTGCCTCCAGAACAGTTTTCTGAACTGGAAAATTTGACCTCCCTTATAGGTGTGTTATGAGTAGTCGCTAGTAAAAATGATTATGAAGTACTTTGCAAAACACAAAGCTCTGAGAAAATGCTTATAAAATTAGGAGATTTGAGCAGAGAAACTACAGCATGGTTTTTTGTGTCCCTTAAAGGAAGAGTGGTTTAGAAATATCTAGATTCAGGACATTATGGGGCCAATGCTATGGTAATTTAGGTCAAGAAAAACATGCTCATAGAATATTTCACAACAGATTACTAGGGAGAATGAAAAACAGCATCTTGGGAGTGAATGGTTCACCCATATCAGGCAACCAGCTTAGCCTCTCCCATTAGTCATTATACATCTAGAATTTCAGACATAATTGAAAATCAACCAAACAAGTTTCTCCCCAATATCATCCATGTTTTCAGTTAGCTCTGAAGACCCATGAATCCATAACAAGCTAAATATGGGATTTGGACTGGAGATGGTTTGTTGATAGAGGGAGCTCCTGACTGAAGAAACTTTATACTCTACGGTCTTAGAGAATTGTCTAGAGCATAAGTATCAAACATGCTGTCAGAACCATATTAAAATGTAATTGGGAAAGATTTAATAAAATAAATAAAAAAATAATAGAACACATCTGTTGTTGTTCAGTCATTTTCATTATTGTCCTACTCTCTGTGACCCCATTTGGGGTTTTCTTAGCAAAGATACTGGAGTGCTTTACCATTTCCTTCTCCAGATCATTTTACAAATGAGGAAACTGAGGCAAGTAGAGTTAAGTGACTTGCCCAGGGTCACACAGATAGTAAGTGTCTGAGGCCAAATTTGAACTCAGGAAGACAAGACTTCCTGACTCCAGGCCTGGCACCTATCTACTACACCACCTTCCTGACCCCTAACAGAACATATATATTATGTTAATGTATGCTTTTCTAAGTAAATATGTAGACAGAAGAGATCCTTATGTACTATTTAGTGGCCCTATTTCTATTAGAGTTTGACACCACTAGTCTAGAGCACTGAGAGATTAAGTGATTTATACAGCGTCTTCCAGCTATTGCATGTCAAATACAAGGTTTGAAAGCAGGTTTTCTAACCTCTGATGATGGCTTTCTATCCAATACACTGTGCTACCTCTAGAGATAGAGGGAGACTACTTTTTTTTTAACTTACATATTAAATGACCATGTCTGTCTTTGACCTAACAACTTAACCAAGGGGTAACTGAAGAGGGTATATTTGAACAAGTTAACAATCTATTAACTGGTAGACTATCCAGGGTGAAACACTGAGGTCAATTATGCTATGCCAAGTCTGACTTACATCTTTAAAAATACAGTTTTGCAAAACACTAAAATAAGAATATTATTATTATTAGTGTTTTAAGGATACTTCCAAAATTTAAAAATAGGACTATTTTGGTTAACCCATTCTATCAATCCATCTCAGCACAACAGACTCAGATCTAAGAATTTAGAGATCCTAGAAGAAAAGTGGAGGGAAAAAATTTCCATGCTGACAACAAAAGAAGGCACGTTCATTTTTTTCTATCCTGAGATACTCTCTTGTGTTTGATCTATGGAGTCCTATAAAATGAAATAACAAAAACAATGATAATAATAGCTGACATGTATGAATAATATTAAGGTTTACAAAGTACTCTACATTCATTTTCTCATTTGATCCCCAAAACAACCTTGGGAGGTAGATACAAAATGAACCATTTGGGGGTCATTCCAGATCACATAGTGATACAATTGTCAACCTAGCATTGAATCTGACTCAAACTCCAAATTTGTTCTTCATATAGACATGACCTTAAATAAAGAATATATCCAAGTAGAATGATTGCCTTCCAAAAAATGAGATCTCTGTGTATTTCTAAGGATTTAAAAGTAGTAACAGTTTATATCATTAAAGTTTGAAAAAAAAAACCAGCCAAATATACAAAATATATTCCTCCTTATCTTAACAAAAACATATACCTTTCATTAAAGATGCACAATCCAAATGTTTATTTTTCTTTATTTTTCATTTAATGAAAATAATTTCCATGTTGACAACAAAAGAAGGCACATTCATTTTTTTTTCTATCCTGAGATACTTTCTTGTGTCTGGTCTGTGTAGTTCTATAAAATGAAATAACATTTATACTAGTCTAATATTTATAGTAGTTATAAACAATTAGTGCTTATTTTACTTTGTTTTTCATTTAATTCAGGAAATGGCACTCAATTTCCAACCCTCTGAGAATATGCCAGAGCAATGATTAACAATGATTTTTGATAAAGGAAATGAATAGAAGCCAAACCCCTTGAACTAGCTGACTCAACAAACCTGACCTGTAAAATCTACCAATTCCAACTACATCAGATCATAACACCATCTACACAACAAAAACACCTCCAAGCATGCTCAGTTTCCCAGACCAATATGCTTCCCTGTCAGTCTACATCATGCAAACATAAAATGAATTTGGCAAAGAAGAAAAGGGAGCCCAGGTTATGTTAGGATTTCAGCAGTTACTGTCTACATATTTTTCACATAATCTAGAAGCTTCTTCCATATGCTACCATTGCTGATACCACTGATCATAATGGTGCTCGACATTTCCCACCATAGATCACAGGAATAAGATATGTGCTTAATATTTATCAAATAGCTCATTCTCTTGCCAGGGAGGTTTAGTATCACAGGAAGAGAAAACTCTTATGTCACATATTCAGTTAGTATCTGGATCTCAATCAAAAGGTGGAGAAAAAGAACTGATTAAGGCAGCATTCCCACTTCTCTTAAAACCACTCTGTGAAAAACTGTATCATAAGCTTGGTCTATGTTAGTAAAATGAAATGTGGGATGAGGATGAGTACCTAGACATATTGGACTAAAACCTGCTATTGATGAAAAATGAATTGTATATGATCGTCTAGCTGGAAAATTTTAATCAAAATAAATAAGTCAAAATGGAACAACTGGAGCTTTACAAATATAAAACTGGACAATAAGAATTATTGCAGAGATTATTAGTGATTTTATTTGATAATTCAATGTAGTAGGTTTTTTTCCAAAACACTTTATAGTACATAAAGTTTTATAATTAATAATCAGCTAATAAAGAAATCTCAAAATGAACTTTCTAATTGCAGAGGTTGGCACGACTTAGATCATAATGATATCTCCAGATGTTTTCTTGCCCTCCCTCTGTTAAAAACTCTGAGGATCCCCTCCAGGGATTACACATCAAGTTTGTGTGGGAGCCAGGCTATTTAAACATTTAGCAGAGAACAGAAGCTCCTGGGAAAAGAGGGTCATTTTTATTTATTGTACCCATACCCAGTGCCTACCTAGCCCAGTGGCTGGCACAGACAAGGCACTTAACAAATTGATTAATAACTGACCTAATCATAAATTCTGACTTGTTTATTGTTTGTTTTCATCTGCCTGTGTCTCGATGTTTTGTGTATGCACACATCCACTATGAATTTCAAAATTACAATTATGAATATGGAAAGAAAGCCAGATGCTATTCATATTTTGGAGTTGATTCATGCAATGGATATGGTATCATTTGTATTAACTGCCCCCTTATCTCCCATTTTCTAAGTAAAGGTAAAAGAGAAAAAAATTAATGGATCCTTTTTTTTCCTTCTGTAATCTGACAGTCTCTTATTAGATCTTCAGGGTTGCCTTTCATTATGTAAATGGATCTAACAAGACCCTTCCCCATGTTACTAGCATTGTCTCTTAGGGAGAGCAAGTTCTCCACGTTCAGATCAAGGTCGGAATTGGTGATACCTATCTTGCCCCCAGTCATGCTGAATGATACAATATGTGATGCTCCACAGAGGTTTATAGGAAAGGAGACCTTTCCACAAATTGAGTTTCCCCATTCAATAGTCTTTGTTTCTGTGAAGTCCCAGGTTAGGTAATGTAATTAGATCCAGGAAATGGGTACATGTTTAACCTGCCTACACTTAGACGAAACATGAATACCAGATATCTTCCTAGGAAAAGCTTGACTACTACTAGATCACAGCAAAAAAGTCACAGTCCCTAAGTATGGGCAACTCATCCTCCCATTCGCTAGAATTTAAGACCATAGATTTTGTAGTCTGTTCCCATAAGTAAATAAATAAATAATTGTTTGAGTGATTACTGTAGGTGATGTACGTGCTATGTCCCATGGAGAATATAGAGAATGACATGTGGTCCCTGCCCTACAGGAATTTAAAATGTAATTAAAGAAATACATAAGCACCTGAAAAAGTACTAAATAACTTTTACAGACAATAAAATGCTAGAAGAAATCGGAGGACAGTGAAATCATCAGAAGCTGGAGTGGTCAGGGAAGACTACAGAAGGGTACAGACTGGGGCTGGACCTTGAAGAAGACCTTGACTTTGGATGGGCCAAGAGGAAAGAGGAAAGCATTAAAATGGGGATAATAGAATGAGCACAGAAGTTTGAATGTAGATGTAAAAATTTAAGACCAGAGTTAAAAACTTAGAATCACAGATTTATAATAGCAGGACCATAATGAAAGATTCAAATACTGGATTCAGGAATGGACAGGGCCAGATGAGCTTTGATGTCACCCACTTCTGTGAGCTCTCTGCTTCCAAATAAAGCTTGTTTTGGTCATTTGTCAGGAATTGAGGAGCACTTAAGGGAGGTGGGGGCTGGAACTAATGTCCTCTACTGACCCAAAGAACGAGATATTGAGACCTCCCCTATCAGATCGTGAGCTCCTTAAGCGCAGAAACTATCTTTTGCCTCTTCGACTTATCCCAGGCACTTAACACAATGCCTGGAACACAGTAGGCTCTTAGTAAATGTTTATTGACTGACTGATTCAGATGAAGGCAGAATATCATCTATCTCTGATACTCTGAAGTTGGGCAGAGGGGTGTGAGACATGCCATAAAAGAAAAGTCTTGCATCAAGAGTCAGACGGATTTTCCCAGAAAGGATTTTAAAGTGGGAGATGCATAAACCTCTTTGTTTACACCTTTTGCTACCAGGATACCACTCCCTGTCCCCCCAAAACATTTTGTACTTTCCAACCTCAGTAACCTATTCACGATGTTCCTAAGCCTGTAACATCCTCTTTCCCTTTGTCACCTACTGAATTCCTATCTAACTTTAAAGACCAACCTAAATTCCACCTTCTCCACGTAACCTTATTTAATCTCTTCTGTGGGTGATGACCTAAGCACTTAGTTTTGTAGTTCTCCAACCATATATTACTGTTTATTATAGTAATCTAC
The DNA here is from genome assembly GCF_028583685.1 of Petaurus breviceps papuanus. Taxonomy (NCBI): domain Eukaryota; kingdom Metazoa; phylum Chordata; class Mammalia; order Diprotodontia; family Petauridae; genus Petaurus; species Petaurus breviceps. The sequence goes on along the minus strand of NW_027186546.1, from coordinate 9,906,013 downwards.
ATTTGTGTAGATTATTATCCTCTTTCTAGATTGTTGGGCCAACAGGGGCCAGGACTTTGTCATATAAACTATCTCCCCTGGCAATTAGCAAGGTATTCTAAACATAATAGATATTTAAT
>NW_027186546.1:9845743-9905884 GCF_028583685.1 Petaurus breviceps papuanus | reverse complement strand
TCTATTCACTATACTGTGTATCCTTTCAGGTACTTAACAAAAAGTGAACTGAATTAAATTAGATAATCTGTTTTCAGGAATGATCCAAGGATTTTGCATTCTTCTACCCACAATGGTAACAAGTGGTTATACCATACTCACTTCTATTGTTAATGCTGCTACCACTCATTCCTTTAAAGTTGTGTATTTTAAATACTCCTTCTATAATTCTTTGACTAATACAATAATCCCCAATTCACCAAAAGGAAACTTGGATATAGAATGAGGGAATTATACAAGCTCACCTAATGAGTTAGTAGTGTGGAGAAGTATAGAAATCTCAGATTCTAAATGCTTGGCACATTTATTCCCATTGCAATTTAGGTTAAAACAGGAATTTCACTAATAGGTCATATGCAAGGCTGTGTTGGAGCCAGTTCAATTTGAAGAACCAATTGTTCAATTTTCAGTGTGAGCATTTAGACCTTGGAATTCAGCAAAGATTACAAATCAGGACTCGATTTATTATTTTGTTGATTGCCTAGATTTAATAAAGTAATGGAGAAAATGTTAGTGCAAATTAGACTTAAAAGTGTATCATACATTTTTTTTCCATAGAGCCAGTGATTAAACATTTATTATCACACTTGTGATCTTAGGACACCCAAAATGATAACTAGACCATTTAAGAGGGAGTCAACCAAAGTGAATTTTGGTCATCATGATGGCCCAACTTGAGTAACCCAGGAAAGAAGGAAAAAAAGAAAGGGAATATTATTGCAAAGGTGAAGACACTGAGAAGGTTCTTGAGTCTAGCCTTCTGAGCTTAGGAAATTTAAGTAATTGCCATTGGACTAAAAGCAGAAACTAGGCCTGTTTTACTGATTTCATCTGAAGTTTTGCCTCAAAGTACCTCTGTGAGGGTGGGGAATGGTGTACATTGGAACAGCTGAAAAGAGTTTCTATTGTTGGTGGAAGGGGAAAACAATATGAATTTGGAACAGTTCAAGGGCTGAGGAAATATTTGGGTGGAGTGAGAACTTGGTATGATATAGCCATTCACCCCATCTTCTTCATTTACATTCACTTAGACTGTACTTCTATAGAAGGCAACTTAGTCAGAAAATTACCAGAAAAAAGACATATAAGAAAAGATGCTTCCAAAAGTATTTGCAATGGTGTCAAGGGTTACTTTACTTTTTTATTGTTATTTCATCTGTATTAAGGATGCTTCTCCACCTCTCCCCCCATAACTTAAGGTGCTTAGATTTGCTGCCCTGAGTGGCAAAAAGGATGGCAATTCAATGCTTTATCCTTAGGGAGTTTTCTCATCATGCTCAGTACTTAGATATTGTTTTCCTTTATGTTCCATTCCTAAATTGCTGCAGCAATGGTTCTTACAAGTCAGCACACATCCTTAAAAACAAAGTTAATGAAGAAGTGAGCAGTATCTTCAGCTTGTCACTTTTTTTTTTTAAGTTCCTTTGTTGTGTCTAGTCATTCTGGCCCAAGCTTCTCCCTCAACTCCACACTTGTAACTTGAATTGATTTAATGTGCTCAGACAATCCATCCAACATAAATTTTTCCTTTAAGTTTTCATCATGTAGTACTGTCAGCAATGCCTCACTGATTCTTAGGACAAGGAAGAATCCATATTTTCCCCTCCTACCTATAAAGTCTAAGTAGTACAGGCCATCCCACAAGATGTCATAAGAGCAAGAAAAAAAAGTGTGCCACCTTCCCTTAATAAAAAGACAGAGAAAAAGAAAGGGGAAGAGTAAGTGTATTATTGTTTTAGAACTCTGTCTTGGCATGTTACAGAGATATTTCATTTGAATGCAATAATAGTGCAATAAAGTTATAACACCAAGTTACCTCAACAAGTCTCCCACCCACACAATTTTGCCCTTCAAATTTCTTACTCATTTTTCTTGTTAAGTGTTTGTGGTCTGACTCTTAGTCAAGTTTCATTCTGACCAACCTATTGCCATAGGCTACTAGTTGGTCAATCACCAGTTTAATTAACAAATGCAGTGAGATGGCCCTAGCCTCTCCTGTTCCCTCTACTGTTCTCACAAGCTCAGCCAGATAATCTAGTCCATCCACCTGCATCTGAGTGAGAGGGGGACAACAAGAGACCATAGGCTCTTTTCCTGTGATACAAGACAATGGTCTTACAACTAAGGCCCTGTTCTGTGAAATGTACTAATGGGCAGTGTGGGCAATCATTCTATCAAAAAATGACTCCAAAAATAGCTTTCTTCCTTTGGGAGAAGGGCTTGGTAAGGGAATGAAGAATCAAAAATTGAACCTGGTAACAACCCAAAGTATAAGTAGAAGGGGAAAAGGGGGAAGGGGGGATATGAGGAAAGAGACGGGGAAAAAAAAGAATGGCCTTCTCAAGAAAAGAGGAGGGATTTTACAAAAATAAAAATTCACTTTGGACTCCCCAGATTCACCCAGGTGACTCCACACTTTATAAAGCCAAAAAAGAGTATGTTCACAAGCATAAGGTATGAATGCTAAACGTTATTTTTGTGTGTAATACTTGTTAGCAGTTGGGTAAAATATCTGAACCAAGATCATTAGACTGCTTGAGATTGTTAGGGTTGAACAGTGTCTTAATTCATTTCCAATCTATTTAAATAAACATCATTGCTATTTAAACTTAGTTTTGGAGTCTGTTTTAATCATTATGTCTATTCCTCCCAGTTGGACCACTTTTTCTTTTCCTATGAACTGTCAAACTTATCTTGCAAATAACCACTTATTGCCATTTCAGAGAGCAAATAAATATGCCCCCATGCCCCTTGTATACCTTAAATACAAAGTTAATGAAGTGAGTAATATATTCAATACAACTATGATTATGAAATAGCTAATACATAAGTATAATCTAACATTCACTGGACTTAATATTCAGAGTTCAAAGGAAGCACTTAAATATTATGGTGAAAGTTGTTTTAGAAAGATCAATTAGACAGATATAGCAGATAGATCAGATAGAGATGGAAACATGGATAGAGGCACTGACTGAAAGATGAAAGTTACAGCCATGTAGTTGTAATTAGATAAGGTGATTCCAGATACATTTATGATTCACTAAGTGGATTTCAAATGTTCTTAGAGAGGTCATATACTAAAGCACATTTGACCAAGGGTTAATTGTTGGGGTGTTTTTTTTTCCTCTTCATTTAGACTGATTCTCTTCCCCTCTACTCCACCTTGGGGTAGAGAGAGAACAAGCTATCATAAAAGGGATGGAATGTGGTCTATGGATTTTAAAGGGGAAGAAAGCAGGGGTGGGGCCAACTGCTCCAGCATCCAGGTATTTTTCCAATTGCCTTGGGCCATTTGCTTGGCCTATGCTATCATAGCTTTCCTACTCTAAGATTAGAATAGCATTAGTTAGACCTTTTGTCTGTGGTTAAAGGAGAGAATGAGAGACAGGGCTCTCCCTTCTGAATTACTGAGGACAGTAATTCTTAGAACACACCCAAAATGGTGAAAGATGTTACTATAAAAGAATAAATATTAATTAGCAAAATTTCATAATAATAATAAGCCTGAATCTCCCCACAACCACCACTAATAATTTACACAAACTACTACAGCTGAGTACATCTTCACAGTAATTCAATTGTTTGACAGATATCCAGAATACAATATCCCATCAGTATTATCAGTTGTTAATTACCAAAAAGAGGGGGATGGGGCATTTAACTTGATAGAGAAAAATCTTGCCCTAAGGGTCTCCTCCATGTCTCCTATGCTTGTGTGAAAATCATTCAAGATTACTTGAAAGATTATGATAGAGATTGCTCTCTTTGATGATACTCTGATTATTAATATCAAGTGAGGCATGAAATAGGGGGATATATGCTCACCAAAGTCATTTGATATTGTTAACAGAGGATGTCTAGGCAGAATCCAAATGGAAGATGTTGAGGTCCCCAACTGCTCCATTTGCTCATAATATTGTGCTAACTGCCTCAAGTCTTACTGAAGAGCCTCAGATATGAGATTCAAAATCACTCAAAAGAGTTTGACCCAACTATCCACGCAGGAAAAAAAAAAACAAGTTGATAATGCCTATTCTTAGCATTATATGAAATGTGTGTCTATGTGTGCATTTGTGTATGTGTTTATATTATATATGTATGTAAAAATGTGATAACAAGTGAAATGCTTTGCAAATCTCAAAATGTCATATAAATGCTAGTATTATTGTTATGATGATGATAATGTACCTGAGACAGTCACTATAGATGTATAAGCCTGACTCAAAATTGAACATATGTGGGAAAGAGTGCTGGATTATCTTTGGGAAGCAGCACAATTCCTTTAATGACCTGAAACACAGGTCTTTCTTTTTCATGTCAATAGTATTCCTGGAATACTGGATGACTACAAGTCATCAAATGTGCAAATAATTAAAGTTACACATCATCAAAAAAAAGTCACAGTAAAGAGAATTCCCTCCTGGAATGACTGGCCCTTTCAGGATTTTGGTACTTGGGATTTGTGGAAGTTAAACATCTTTGAAACTTGGTTGGACCACGGTCCTAAAGACTAAAGCTGTTGACATCACTTCCTCATCACCTGAGGGCCTGCACCTGGGTGTTTACAGTGTCTAGGGACATAGTGTCCTATAGGAAAGACAGAATTGATAAGACATGACAAATGATTGGGTATGGGAGAATGAGAAAGGGTAACACCTTGGGTGCAAGCCAGGATGATGAGAAGTATGGTGGTACCCTCAACTGTAACAGGAAAGTTAGGAAGAGGGGATGGTTAGAAGGACATAATAACATCAAAGCCCTCATCCAAGTGTTATTTATGAACTCAAATTTCTCTCCCGGCATTAAGATTTCTCATTCACTTACTTGTTACTTGTACTTTGTTCATTTGCCACTTAGACCTATAAGACCATAGGCAAGTCACTTAAACTCTCTGTTCTTCAATTCTTCATCTGTAAAATGAAGGAGGTCAGACTAATTGGTATCAAACACTCCTTCCAGTTCTAAATGTGTGAGTGAATGATCTCTGCAGTCAGAGGTTGTATTGATAGCTTTTCTGAGAGGTTGTAAACTGTGAATGTCTGGAGATCTCTAATGCTATTCTATTTCCTATGTTATAACTATTCTCCATGGCATCTAGACTGTGGTTCATATATGTAAGCAATTTCCCACTCTTCCCCGCCGTCTGTACTTTCAGTCAAAATTATGTCCAGCACACTCCTTTGAATATATTTGCAACACTCTAAGCAAATAAAACTTTACAGTCCATAAAGTGTATAAGCTGTACTCCATCCCTGGCCAGGAACCCATCATCCTTTATTTTAAGCCATGAACAAGAAATCCAAAACTCATTCTCAGGTATCATCTTTTCTCTTTTTTGAAGTCGTGCCCTTATTTTGCCCCTTTTTGAAACTCCTATTATGTAAGAAGTGAAGTAGCCACTCAAGGTAAAATCTTACCACTGATTGGCTTAGGAGCTTTAACCTGTCCTATTTCTGACGTAGGCCAGTTCACCCTCCTTAGGCAGCCTACTGGCCCCTTACTCCTGGAGGCTCACTATATCACTTAGTGTTGACAACTCATTAAGCTTAAGGTACTACAGCTCAGAATGTCCAAACTAATCTGCCAGCCCCTGCCTCTCCAGAAGAAAGAAATTCTCTTCTTTTTCTATGTATACTCTTTCTCTTAGTGGTCTTATTAGTTCCCATTTTCTTCTCATGAAGATTATTCTCAGATTACATGTGAGATTAGAGATAATAAATTTGTATTGGACCACATCTGCAAAATTATGTGATTTCCTCCAACTTCATTCAGCATCATGTAAGAAGGAGAAAAGGAGGCAGATTGTAGGAGTAAAACAGGTTGAATTGGGCAAGCCATGAATGGTGATAAGACAATGGAGAAAAGGATTAAAGAACAGAGAAGAGTTGATAGTTGAACTGGTTCACTAAGAGGTTGAGATTATGAAGGGAGGTGAGTGCAACCAAAGCTGGGATGATGGCCTGGGATAATAATGATGGGTGGAGAAACTGGAAGCCATAGTGAATTTTAAAGATAGGCTTATGAAGGGTAAGCTGTAGAGAGATATGGAATGATAAAAGATTATGATTAGATAAAGGAATTTCAGAGTTCATGATCATCGAAGTGGAACACTTGTGGGAAATGGCAGGATCAAGGGTGTGTACTTGAGCTGAAGAGGAGAAATAGGTCATGCAGTTGAATAGAGTGAGAAGTTAGTCAAATGGAGAATGTGAGAGAACATAAACATGTTTATTGAAATTCCCTATTTATGTGGATAAGAACTGGGGTAGAGAGAGACCTAGCACTGTGTTCGGCACATAGAAGGTGCTTAATAAATGTTTATTGATTGACAGATTGATTGAGATGGAGACTGAGCCACCATTGAACTAATTGAGAAAGTAGGGAGAATGCCATGGTGGCCAATAGATATGATGGCCAGCTGCCAGAATCTGAATTGAATGATAAATTTCATTATAGTGAAGCTCAAAAGAGAGGCTGGTGAAGGGTAGTGGTAGAGACAGAGTCTGACATAAGGAAGAAATAATGGAACATAGTAGCCTAGTGTTCAATAAACCCCAAAATATAAGTTACTTAGGAAAGCACTCCCTATTTGTTTAGAACTACTGGGAAAATTGGAATACAGTCTGGGGGAAATTAGTCTTAGAATAACATCTCTCATCATATTCCATAATAAATTCAAAATAGATACATAACTTGAATATTAAAGATTATACCATAAAGATATTGAGAGAAACAGATCATATGCCTTTCACAGCTATGGATAGGAGATGAATTCATAGCCAAAGAATAATGGTAATTATAAAAGATAAATAATTTTGATTACATAAAATTTAAACACTTTTGTACAAAGAAAATTAATACACCTAGAATAAAAACAAAAATGGTCAACTAGGGGAAAAAATCTTGGGTTTTTTCCACAAAATTTTATTTTAGACTCAAATGCCAGAACACAAATAAAAAATAAAGAAAAGAAATAAAAATCTATCATAAATTTAAATATTGGAACTTAGATACAAAATTAGAAAGAAATAAAAGCATGTCATATGCATAGCAGAACGTAAAAGAGGTTGAGTTTTCTTTTGTTCTCTGCTGTGCACTTTTTTACTTTGTTCTTTTTGTTCCCTCCACAAGTCCCACCCCCCCCAGAAGGCCACAGTAAAGTTATGTTTCTCTATAGCTATAAATATATATTTTATAAATATATGTTTTATATAAATATATATATATATATCAATTAAATTTCTAAGATAAGTGTTGTTATATAAGATACAAAGGTGATTAACAGAAACATATGAATAAAAAACGATCCAAAAGATATGAACAGTCCTCAAAAGAAGAAAAGATAGAGGAAGGGTCTACAAGTGACAATGGGGAAAAAGGAGAATTATCACTCCTTGATTCAAACAAATAATTCAGAGAATGTGAGAGGAAGATAAATTCTAGGAAGTGATGCAAAAAAAAAATGCAGTATCATCTGGGGAGATTCAGGTTTCTTCCAGAAGAAACAAAGAGAATGAGAAGAAAAAAAAATCATTGAGTGTGCTATATGCTAAGTGTTGTGCTAAATGCTTTACAAATATTATCTCATTTGATCCTCCCAACAACCCTGGGAGGTAGATGCTATTATTATCTTCATTTTACTGTTGAGGAAACTAAGGCAAACACAGGTTAAGTGATTTGCCCAGGGTCAGACAACTAGTAAGTGCCTGAGGCTGGTTCGAACTCAGGTCTTCCAGGACCAGCACCATACCCATGAGGTCACTTAGCTGTCTCGCTAGATGGACTAGATAGAGTTAGAGGGATTGGAGGGGCAAAGTTGAAGTAGAAAAGAATGAAAGATGGACAACAGAAGTTGAAGAAAGGGGTGGTTTACCCTTAGGCAACTGAAGAATCATATGACTGCAATGTAGAAAATGACTAGGGCTGGAAGTTTTCTAACCATTCGAGTAAGGCCCAGGAAGAATCACTTAGTGGAAGCTGCTCTAATGACAAAGACAGGATGATAGAACATTGATAGTCATAGCCTATGTCTATATCATTCCATTTTTTCTATGGCAGCCAATGAATTCTTCTCAAGGAGAAAAAGCACCTGAAGTTTTCTTTTCAAAGGCAATGAAATGGTTCATTAGGGCTTGGATTCTCTCTATTTTTTTTTAAGCTCGATCTTAGGCTACATTAAAAGAGAAATGACAGAGTCTATTCTCCTCTTATTGGGCAAAGTATGAGTAGCACCTCCACTGAAGACTGCGGCTGAAACCAAAAAGAGAGAGAGAGAGAGGAAAGGTACAGTAGAGATGAAACACTTAGCACTGAGTATCATACATATGACCCAACATCCAGCGGCAAGTCCTACAGAAAACAGCAGCCATCAAAGATCAGGACCAGAGACAGAATCACGATGACAGCTGTACAGCCTCACAGCACTGAGGGTATGATCTGCTTCTGCACCCACGTGCCCTGGTACCACCATCCTTATACATGTCTACTCTTCCCATGAGAGTGTGTATGTATCAGGAGCTCTGTTCTGTTGGTATTTTAATTACTGTTGGTACTTATCATTTTAGGAAATGCTTTTGCTCTAAACTAAATGTTTCCTCTGGCTTCTTAGTAAAAGTAAACAGATCAGAGGGAGCTTACAAGTTGTGTTTTTTAGTGGAGGCTGATCCACAGAATTTCTGGAATGTAGGATTCACTTTTGAAGGCCCCACATATAGAGAAGAGGTATCTTAAGTATTATACAAGTAATATATTAATACCATTTCTTTAAACTTTAGCCATTGGCTATCCCATCACAAAGGGCGGCTAGATGATACAGTGAATAGAATCTAGTGTCTGGAATCAGGAAAACCTGAGTTCAAATTTGACTAGATATGTAACCCTGGGCAAACCCCCTTCAACTGAACCATTTGCTTCAGTTTCATGCTCTATAAAATGAGCTAAAGAAGGAATTAGCAAACCACTCTAGTATCTTTGCCAAGAAAATCCAAAAAGGGTTATGAAAAGTTGGACACAACTGAAATGACTGAAGAACATCCCCTCACTCAATACCACAAAACTACATTTAGCTTGGCCATGTATGCAGTGTGTGTATGTATCCTTTGATTGTCTGCTTATATATTTATCCACAACTTTCTTTCGTTTGGGGGTATGGTCCCTTTAGATTCACCTACACCAGCATTGCCTAGATTTTAAGTTCCTAAAGGACAGTAATTATTTTTTATCTAAACATTGGGAAGGTGGGTGATGCAGTGGACAGAATGCTAGATTTGTAGTCAGAGGACCTGGGTTCAAATTATGGCTCTGTTTCTTTGGGCAAATCACAACCTCCATGGACCTGATTTCCTTCAACAGTAAAGCAAAGAAATAGGACTAGATGACCTCTAGCATCCCATCCAGTCTTAAATCTATGGATTTACCCAGCACTCTAAATAAATAGATCCTTGGATCTAGGCATAAATACAGGTCGTTTATAAGAGAATTCTAGCATGGTAGTCACAAATCAAAGAATCTTGACTTTGGAGGATACCTCAGAGGACGAGTCCAAGACCTTCCCACTGCTGGGTAGAAGGAGATTCTTCATCTCCTTTTTCAACCTTTCCAGTAGAACTGGACCTCTAACACCAGAGTGGAAGGAGAGGTGAGCATGGAGATGGTGAAGGTCATTAAAAGTGTTACATAATCTCCAAAATGGAATCCAGTTTGTTTTCTTCTTCTTTGTCAGTTCCATGTCTAATTATTTGCCTCAATGCAGAGTCTGTTCAAAATGTATGGGTGGGCCAAGACTATGGGATGTCCATCCAACTCTTTCAAAGTCCAGAAAACAAATATCTCTCATCTACTTGGCTTTCCTCTGTAGACAGCTAGGACAAAAAATTTTGCATGCTCTAGGTCTCATGTAGAAGGTTCTAAAATGTTTGAGGTTTGATGCAATTTGTATTAGGTGATCTTCTATAAATTATCACTTGTAAAAATTTTCATGTCTCCTTTTCGTATTTTGACCAAGGTTATTATTCATTCATATAATGCAACACAGCAGAAAGAGCCCTAGATTTGGAATCAGAGGACCAGGGTTCAAATCCCAGTTCTGACCTTTACTTGCTACATGAGTTTGGTCAAGCCATTTGATCTCTTGGTTTTGTCCTGTATAAAGTGAAGAGGCTGAACTAGTTTGACCTCTGAAGTCTCGTCTAGTTCTGAATCTATAATCTTAAAAGTGTTCCAGCAGGTATGGGGTTTACCTTGGAGTTAGTGAAGTCCATTCTTCCCTGTACAGAGAAAGGGGAAGCAACTTCATTCTCCCCAAGGAGTCACTACTGGAATCTCCAACAGACTAAAAAGCTTTAAGACCACCATTGCCACAGGCAGAGAAGTGTCTAGCTATAAACTAGATAAGGTAGGGTATTCACTGGTATAGATTTTCATTAAACTTTTTTACATGATATTACATATAATTCTTTTTTTTTAGCTGCTTCAGTTTATGTTGGCTCCAATCCTTTCTTCTTGACCACAGGTACAATCCTCCTTCAATTCCAGTTTGAAGATGCCTCTCTGAAAAGATGAATCTTCATCTAGTTACCCTAGCCTAGAATGTGCCCTGGGCACTCTTTTTCAAGTCTTCCTTCTCAGGACCTTCTCTGTCTGTCCTCATAAGTCTTTCACTTTTTTTTTAAATAAACTAGCCTCTCTATGATAGCTGATATCCTACTGAACACTGTAGCATCTTCCCCCATGCCCCATCAGCTTCAAATAATTACTCTGCTTATTTTCATTTTCTCAGCAAAAAAATCATACTCCTGAATGCTTCTCGGTCTGCCTTCCTATTGTCTGTCAACCAATTATCATTGGCAATCACAAAATTTTTATGTATAAATCTACATTACATTCAACATCCATTAGATTTTTTTATACAAGAAATCAAGGATACTCCTAGGACATATATTTGGAGAGAAGCATATTTGTTATAAGGAAAATATATTTTTCATTTTTGAGACTGAGGAGCATACTAAGAGTAAAAACTATAAGAGCACTGAGGGAGAAATTTTACCCAAACTAACAGAATCAGGTTTTATGTGTATTTGAAAGAGAGTCTGGGGTCCCGTTTCATTTTGGATGTGTTCTTGGTTTTTGGTTTTGCTTTGCTTTGCTTTGGTATGTTTGCGGGCAGCAGGCTCTGATTTGTGATTTTGAACTTGGGCCATGCTGTTTCTTAATGAAGATGCCTAATTAAAACACCTGTTCTGTTTCAGTGCCACATACATTCTATTTGTTTCTTTACTATAGCAACACCAGCACCTCCCCTCTGGTAGACAAACGCCCAAATAGAAAACGGCTTACTGGGGCACCTCTGCATCTTGTGAAGGCCCAGAAAGTCCAGTTATTCAAAGGCCTACAAAATCATGTGCAAAGACCTTGAGGTCAGTGTCCGTAAAGCTGCCACCCCTTCCCAATCAGAGTCATCTATCTCCTTGCATCTAAGTCCCAGGAGTATCTGAAAACTGCTATTATTGGTGTCATATTCCCAGAATTTCTGAGATCACCAAACATGCTCCACAATTACAGACTCGGATCCCAAATGACTGATTTTCTAAATTACATATGATGGAAAGGATGAGAATGGAAGCTACCCCTGGAGCTGAATTGTCAAACATTCATAATCTTGTTGCAGCTTTTCTTTCATTTAGCAATTCACCACCAAATGGACTGACACAGAACCAGCTCCCCAGATAGGCTGAACTGGACTATATTCAGAAGTACTATTCACTTATTATACTGGCAGAGCTTGTTAATTTGTTTTTAAAGATTTTCTCTCTATTATTATGAATTTGATAGATATTAACATGAACATTTTGATATATAAATAAGAATAGAAAAAGAGTTTGTACATTAAACAGTATCTCTACTATATACAGTTTGGATTTTTTAAAAATTATATAAAATTTAACATAGTGATTCAAATATGGCCCTACTTGTCTATAATCCCTTCTAAAACCTTCCTTCTTGGGGTGGCTAGGTGGAGCAGTGAATAGAATACCAGCCCTGGAGTCAGGAGGACCTGAGTTCAAATCTGACCTCAGACACTTAACACAAAAACTAGCCGTGTGACCTTGGGCAAGTCACTTAACCCCAATTGCCCTGCCTTCCCCCCTCCAAAAAAACAAAAAAAAAAACTTCCTTTTTTCACCCACTGCTGGATTTTCAAAAAATGTTTCATTAACACTCTTTTCTTTCCTTTCTTCCTTTACCCTATCATAATCACTAATTCCCCCTTTCACTCATTATTCTCCCCCCTCACCTTCACCTGCCAATAAATAAATAAATAAAAGCTCTACCTCATAACAAGCATAGCAAAACAAAACAATTCCACACAATGGCCATATCTGAAAATGTATGCCTCACCCTGTCCTTCTTATCCCTCACCTCTCTGCCAAATTGTGGGAAGCATGATTCATCATTAGTGTTCTAGAGTCATGATATTTACATAGCTCCTAGGTGACTCAGACCAAGAGCTTTCTTTTTCTTTTTATCTTTGGGATCATATCTACATAGGGAAAATAATCATCAATTTTTGTATAATGACGTACTTAAAGAAAGATCTACCCCAAAGGGATGCATTTGAGCCGATGGAAGGGGATAATGAAAATACAACCCCTTTCAGGAATCCATATTTATCCTTATGATAGAAATTACCTCTTCCTGAAAATATTGGTTTGATTCAATATTGATTTAGCTCAAATTTGGCCACATGACATCATCTAACTGGGAACTTGCCTCAATTCCCCACAGAGGAAGTCTGGTGATGGTAGAAAATGTAGTCTATCTAGAATCAAAGATCCTAGGTTCAAATCCCACTTCTGGAACCAACTACCTATGTGACCTTGGGTAAATTATTTAACCTTACAGATACTTCATTTCCTCATCTGTAAAAATAAGGGGATTGAACTAAATTATATTTGTGGTCCCTTCTAGCTTCAGTCTGGATAGTCTTCTGAGTCTAAAATAACAATTAACTAAATTTCATCCTGTGATTCTAAAATGTTCACCAAGTGGGGGAGCATCCTCTCTTCCCAGAATTGTTCCCAACAACAGGCTGGTCTACAAATGTGCAGTTTCTTTCTCATATCAAATACTAGTATGTGTAGTGTAAGTCACCTTCCTTTTTAGTACTCAGAATTCATTCATCCTGACGAACAGTTTTTGGCACATCAAGAACATTACATAATCATATGTCAGCTAAGAAGCCCTTAGCTTTGTGTCACTGTTCATATTAAGCCTTCCCTAATGTTGTAATATCATTGATATCTCCAAGAGATAACACAGAGGTGTCTACTGGCTACATAATTTAAGTCAGACATTAACAAAGAGACTAGAGCTATCAGTAAACATACAGTATTATTGTCATCTTTTCCTGATGGTGGTTTTGATAAGATTGAAAGGTAGCCTTAGCTTTCTTAAGTAGTATTTTTAAAGACAAGTGCCTTATAAGTCCGGATGTGTATGGTAAAGAGGAGATTCTTCAGCAGCTGTGTGCGGAAGGCTTGTTGCAGAGTTCTTGAATTATTGTCAGCTGTTGACACTGGCTTGCTCTTGCTTGAGAATGTCACTTCTTAGAGAATGTCAGTTCTTGATGCTGGTTCAAGGAAATACTTAGGAAAGTCCCACAACAAGACCAAAAGATGTGTTTCCACTAGCAGGGAAAAAACTTTCTAGAGCGGTGCTGCCCTTTGGAAACTTTAGCAATTTACTAGGAAATAATGCACAGATTCAGAGTTAAAAATTATCTAAGCATAGGGGATCGCTAAAAAGAACTGGAGGGTAGCTTCAGATCAGTTGTGTCTGTACATAGACTAAGTTTAGCCAATTCCACTGAATTAACCAGTTGGTGAGGTAAAAGAAAAGGACTGACAGAATAAACTATATTATTTTATTTTATGTATTTTATTGGGGAGTAACATACTTAGATATGATATTAAACAACATGATGACCCTGGGGATGAAATCTTATATTTCAATAGGAAATCTAATGCAGTAATTGTTCTCCTATCTCATAAAAGCTATTTTTTATTATTTCTTACCATGGATGGATCCTTCCCTCTAGCTAAGCATACATAATTCTTCCAACTGCTGCACATACAATTCCTCCAAATGAAATTTCTCCCCTCATCATCTATTCTATCAATCTTTAACTACCATCTCCTTCAGTAAGTAGCTCAAACATTTCCCACAGGAAAAATATCTGCAATTAACTCATTCCATTCTGATCACTTCTTACCCTAACTTCCTACAACATTTATATGTTTATTTGATATGGGTTATTTTGTACTTCTCAACCTCTTTGATGTATAACATCAAGCTAAAGAATGCAACAGTGTCCAAAGAATTAAAGACGAATATCACACAAAGGGAGAAGCTAGATGGTAGATAGAGTGCGGGCTCATCTTCCCAAGTTCAAATCTGGCCTTAGACACTTATTAGATATGTGACCCTGGGAAGTCACCCTGTTAGCCTCAGTTTCTCATCTGTAAAAATGAGCTGGAGAGGGAAATAGCAAAACACTCCAGTATCTTTGCCAAGAAAACCCCAAATGGGATCATGAAGCATCTGATATGACTAAAATGACTGAATAACAAAAATAACAAAAAAGATAATGGAGAGGTCCATGGTGGGTGTGAGCAGACCATAACATACAACTAATGAGGAACTTTAGACAACTGGAGCAAAAGAAAAAAAACATATCATCAGATAAATACATGATTAGAAATAAGAATGGGTTAGTAATTTGGTGAGGAAGAAGGATGGTAGGTAGAAAACCAAAATGCTCTACTGTTATCTTCACAATATCAAGAGAAAATGATAAAAAGCATATTGGGTAGTATGGCAAATAATGGAAGAACATGGAAAAGAGTTGCATAGGGTGGGAGGATGGAATAAGCATGGCTAGATTGTAATATCTGTCATTCAAGGGAACTCCCTAATTGATGGGCACACATATCCACTTGACTGAGTAATTTGTTCTCTGTCACTGTTCTAAAGCAGATACAGGGGTGCACATTTGCCCTTTTCTGATACCTCCATCTGGAGCATCTTCTGCACCAAGAGATTGCTTAACATATGCTGATAACAAAGTGCCCTAGTTTTAGCATCCTAAGTAATGGGCCATTACTCACCTTTTTGGAACATTCTCTTCTCAGTGACACTATTGACATGTGCTTTCATGTTAGCATGATTTGGTATGGCATGGTAGGGAGGTATATGAGAGAGCAGAATAGAATAAAATGTGTAGGTTATTTGTCTGTAGGAATCTGGGTTAATTAATATGAGGGGATTTTTGTTGATTTTTCTTGACATCAGGATACTTCTAGCAAAGAACACTGCTGTCCATCTCCCTTCTACCACATAACTGTTTGTTTTTTTTTTTTTTTTGCTAAGACATTTCTTTAATGGAATCTTTTATTGGTTCTCCAGTTATTTCTTATGAGTAACATGTTACAGCTTGATTATACCCACTATACCTTTTGGATATTTTCAATTCTTTGGAGACCAGTGTTTTATGACCAATACACACAAACTTCCATGAATACAGGTAGAAAGTTAGCGTGAAAAGATGTACTTTTGTTTCAGAAAGAAGTACACTATAAAGCAAGTAAGAGCACCATCCTGGCCAGTTTGAATTATAGTACATTAGGCCTATTAGGGACTTTCATAGACTCTATAGTTCAATCTTCATTTTACAATTTAAAAAAAGCGAAGTTCAGAGATATGAAGTGGTACACCCCAACTTACATGCTCCTAAGTGACAACACTTAGATTCAAATCCAGGTCTCCTGATTCTTGGTCTAGCACCCTTCCTTTTAAACTTTGTCACCATTTTAGAGATATTTATAAAGCCAATGCAGCACTTTATTTTAGACATATATTTATCTTTTATTTGCTTCAGGTTTAGCACAGAATCCAATAAACATTTAAAGGAATAGATGATGAAGAAGAAAGAAAATGTAAATATGAGCTGGAGGTGGGAGGACAGGGTGCAAAGAAGAGAACAGGAAGCACCCTTTCCCACTAGGAGCGTCTATTTTGAACTCCTTCCTGGGGAAACCTGACACCAAAAAGGTGAACCAGATATTTTTACCTATCATAATTCAACATTCTTGTGCAGGTTCATGTCTCAAAGTCCTTGGTTAATGGTCAGTCGGTCTGGTTCCATTAAACCTTATCATCAATAACCACCTTTGGAGAACTTGAGAAGATGTGGACCAGATTTGAGGCATGGCTCAGTTGTGAGCTTCGACAATAAGGGGAATAGTCACATCAATGAAATCACAGATTCACTGGAGTGTTTAAGTATAAAAATTAGAAGTCATTCAAAATGATGGAAATAGACATTTTTTTTTAAAAGAATGAACCAAAATTACAATGCCCTTTATAATTAATCCACTTTTCCCTCCTTTGGGTTATTTTTTTTAATATATTGCAATGTCTAAACAACCTGAGTAGATTTTATCCAATAGCATGAATAATATTCTGCTGCTGATAACATTCTATTAATTCCAGTGCTAATTCTCCAAGAAAGTTTGTATTAGCAATTGAATATCCACCATTCCATGATGGGAGAGAAAAGCTAGATGCAGTACATTAATCTGCTTTCATTAATTTCAGAGTGAATCTGAAATTTTAATTTCCATATTTAGGTTAGTTTTGCCTAAAATGTCTATGAATTGAGGCAAAAGAATAGGAGATCATTTGGGAAAGCAGAAAATGAGCATTTATTAAAAGACTACTATATGCCAGGCACTCTACTAAGAATTTTGCAATTATTGCATTTGGTCCTCACAACAACTCTAAGTGGAAGGTACTACTATCATCTCTATTTTACAGTTGAAGAGACTGAGGTAGACAGAGGTTAAATGACTTGCCCAAGGCCACATAGCTAGTAAGTATCTAAGGCTGTATTTGAACTCCTGACTCCAGGTCGGCACTCTATCCAATGTGACACATAGCTACATCGAGGGAATTACATCTTCTCTCCCCTTTGATGGCATGTATAGTAATTGTCATATCTTCAGAGGCCATGGCTGTCTTTCACTACTAGACCTAAGCATGGTTAAGTTGTGAACATTCCAGTAGAATGTAAGCTTCTAGAGACCAGGTATTGTCCTGCTTCTGTACTCATGTTCTTAACATCTAGCACAGTGCTTGGCACATAGTAGGGACTTAATAAGTGATTGTTGATTGATTTTTTTACTGAAAGTAGGAAATCAATAACATATAGAGCAAGGTTTGCTCCTGAAGAAAGATAATACTCTTAATATTATCTTACTTTTGTTATCTCAATAGGAAAGAAATAGACTGAACTGAAAACCCAATCATCTGTTCCCTGTCTTTTTTTTCCCTCTATTTTTCTGTTCGTCAGAGATTGGTCACCCACTTTTACAGGATCCTGAAGCCCTGCTGCTCCTATTCTAACACAATTATTTAAAAGCTCACATTTCTCTCTTTCTGGTGAATGCTGTAGCCAATTTCATGTGCTGTTGGTATCCTATAACAAAGATCTGGGTCAAGTGAGGCATGGTTTCTTACCTTTTAGATTCTGAAGAATCATTTTGCAAAATGGCAGACCCTGCTTGTGAACAATAAATTGAGTCCTGGGGTGGTTACACCCTAAGCAAAATACCACCACCTTAGCCAAACCTTTATCAGAAGGCGTTGCAGAAACTCATTAAGGCGCCTGAGCAAAAGACCCAAGTGAATCATGCAGAAACCTCCACCTAGATACACTTTTTCCTCTGTGAGTAGTTCATTAAAATTCTGCTTCTACCACTCCCACCCCCACCAACATAGAAATACTCCACACCCACTATACTCACCTCACAAACTCATGCAATGTTCATTCGTTTAATATTTATAAAAGAAAGTTATAGGATAGAAAAGTTCGAAATGTATCCTATTGTGTCTCTGATACCAGGAAAAGGGAAGATCTTATAAAAATTAAATTATACAATTGTCATATAATCAATCAATGAATAAACATTTATTAAACACTTACTATGTACTGGGCACTATGCTAAACTCTGGAAATACAAAAAGAGGTAAAAAACCATTCCTAACCTCAAGGAGCTTACATGAGACAACATGCAAACAAATATCTACAAAGTAAGCTTTATGTATAGAATAAATAGGAACTAATTAACAGGGGGAAGGCACTAGATCAAGAGAGGTTGAAAATGTTTTTTTGTAAAAGGTGAGATTTTAGTTAGGACTTAAAGGAAGTCATGGAGGTCATTAGTCAGAGCTAGCAAAGGAGAGAGTCTAGGCATGATGGGGGGGGGGGGGGGGGCAGCCAGGAAATGCCTGGAGCCCAGAGACTAAGTATCTTGCTTATGGAACAGTTAGGAGGCCAATGTCAATGATTCCCCTTTATTTTCATGAGAAAATACAATTCAAATGTAGACTACTGGGGAATCTATTTACTTTACATGTAAGGAAATCAAACCCTAGAGAGATAAATTTGACTTCTCCCAATGTCAAACACTTAGTTCAATGGCAAAGCTGGGTATAGAAAACCCAGACCTATCTGCTGATTCTTCATACAATCATTGTTCAAAAGCCATTTTTGGAAAAAAAAAAATTGTATGGGAAAATTTATGTGAATGGAAGGAGAGCAAAATAAGCAGAACGAAGAGAATAATATACAAAACAGCAACAATAACATAAACAGATCACTAAAAGGAAACCAAATTCTGAGTAACTGAAAAACTAAGGATGATTCTATTGAAGAGACAATGGAATATGCCTCCTTCTTCCTGACAGAGAAGTGGGGGACAATGAGGGAGGAATATTGCATACTTTTGTCAGAAAAGGTTTCTATATCAAATACTTTTGGTTAGTCAATTCTTTTTATTACATGGGAGGATTCAAACAGAGGACAGAAGGTGGAAAATTAATATGATATAAATACTAATGGCATCTAAAATGTGTTTTTATTTTTTAAAGAATTAACCTACTTAAAAGCAAGGCAGTTTCTTACTGAGGAAATAATCACTTTAACAATAAATTTAGATCACAGTGGAAAGAATTTGAGTTAAATCAGAGGTGATGAGTGATAATTGTCCCTTAGTCCTCTTTTTATTGAAACTTTCCTAAGAGTCAATCCAGGTCACTCTTAAAGAGAATTTTTTTTCAGGAACATAGGTACAGTAACCTTATGTTGCAGATTTTTCCAAGAAAATCTCTATATTCAACATTCTGTCCTGCCATCCTATGAATCAGGAAAGAGCATTGACTCAAAAGATCTAGAAATATAACAAAAGAGCTAAGTCACAAAAGAATAAATAGGGAAAATCAAAGGTTGAAGAAACTATATGACCTACTCACCAAACATCTTAACCCATGTTATGTATCACAAAATCTTAAATCAAGAGGTCAAAGGACCACAAATTTAGAGCTGGAAGGGACCTCGGAGGTTGTCTAATCCAGTCCCTTCATTTTACAGATGAGAAAACTGAGGTGGTTGTTGTTATTTTGGGTCCTTTTTTATCTAAGATGACCAGTGACATCCTGGGGTTTTGACAGAGTTGCACAGTCATCAGCCTCACTCTTTATTCTAGTCATCAAAGTCTAGTGGCAAGACAAAAGTCAAGATGACTGATGATGCCCAAGACACAGTGGATGACCTTGGCATCTTCAATGTCTGACCATTCTATAAGTGCTCCATAGCACCTGCTCCAACTTCCTTCATGGCCATTGGAACAAACTGTCCTTATCCACTCATTCTACCAGAAGTCTTCACATATTTGGGGTAGACATTCCCCTAATTCATCAATGAATTTGAGACCTGTCAGTTACCTTCAGCATGATTCAGTCCAATGAGCATGCTGTAGCTTCTTAGAGCCACAGGTGAAGAGTTGAGTGCCAGGTAGACACCAAAAATGGATAAGCATCCCTGAAAAGAGTTCAGCAAGCCCTCCTACAAGCAATTCTAGTCCTCCCCAACCACCCAATACACCTTGAAAATGTTGTTTAAAAACAATCTGAGGTATAAAGAGAGGCTGGCCATGAGCACATAGCTAGTGTCAGAGATGGAGTGTGAACCTAAGTCTTCTGATTTCCAGTCCTGTAATCTTTCCACTATGCCATCCTTTCTCTGGAGACCTCATAGGCCATCTAGTCTAAGATATTTCTGACCAGCAAGTGGACAACTAGCCTCTGGTTATATACCTCCAAAGTGGTGGAAGCCATAACTTCCCAAGACAGCCTGTTCCAGGTTTAGAAAGCTCCCATCTTTAGGAAACTTTTCTTTTTATCAGGCCAAGATCTGTTTCTCTGCAACCTCCTTTCACTGATGCTAGTTCTGACTTCTAGGGCAAAAAAAGAATAAATCTCATTTCTTTTCTATATGACAGCCCTTCAAATAGTTGAAGGCAGTTGTCATATCCTGCTTGTGACTTCTCTACAGGTTAAACATTCCAATACCATCAATCAATGCTTCTAAAACAAGATGTTGAATCTTTCCACAGTCCCATTTGCCATCTAGCATAAGCCCCTCAACAATGCTCTTTGTAAAACACAGCACCAGTAACAGTAACAGGAGGTAACAGTCTAGGTAGATTATTACTAGCCAGCTATATACCTTATTTGAAAGGAATGGAGAAGATAAGATGAGGGAAGTAGAGTAATATTGTATAGTGGGGATTTGGTGCATGCCTAGAACATCTGAGATGGTATCATGCATATGGAAGACACTGGGGACCTGTCTCTGGGAAGAATGGTATATTCATGGACATTATACATTGGTCTGTCCAGTAGTTGGAGCAGCGATAGCAGTACAGCCAGTAAGGCCAGAGTAATGGGTAATAATGCTTAAACAGTATGTTGGGATTAGATTGTGAAGTGCTTTGAAGGCCAAATTGAGGAGTTTATGTTGAATACTAAAGATAGCCAACTAAAGGCAAATCACTTGAAATTCTTGAGCAAAAGTATGATGTGGTCAGATCTGTACTTAGGCAAATGATTTTTTCTAGTGCAGAGGATGAATTTCAGATGACAAAAATCCTGTAAAGAAACCTATTTTAATAGTTCAGGTTGAGATATGATAAGGAACCAAACATGGGTAGCAGTTATATGTGTGTAAGAAGGGGACATATGTAAGAGAAGTTAAGTAGTATAAGATTTGGCAACTGACTCAATATGGGAAGGAGGAGGAAGGAGAATGAGGAGTCCCCTAATCACTTTCTCTGAGTTGCAATTTCCTCATCTGTAAAACAGAAAAGATAACAATGCCTGCCTACCTATCAGGGTTGTTGCAAGGACCAATAAGAGTGCTTTGAATACTTTAAGATACTACTTAAAAATGGATTGTTATTACTGCTACTGTTGATTTTTTTTTTTACTATTCAAATCCCCAAGGGTTGGAGTTGGAGTTGAGGAAATGAGGAGGAGGTCTCTAATCCAGTTCCTCTTGAAAAACCTGTAATTCTACTATTTTCCAGGCACTAAACATATAAAAATAAGGAATGAAAATTCACAGAGCTTACATTGTAATGGGGGAGATGCCTACAAAGTGTCAATTTATGACTTCTTAACACTGTCCTAGGATTTCTATGACACTTAGAACGTCTTAGAACCCCTTCATGACTTCTCAACACCCTCCATGCTTTCCTACATCTCACGTAAGCAATATGCCACTAAATTGCTCCTGAATAGGAACTAACATTACATAATGAAAACTCTTGGTTGAACTATTACAACAGCCCACTATTTGGTCTCCTTGCTTCCCATTGCCTACTCTTCCCCACCTCTAATCCATCACCAAATTGTACCAAACCAACATTTCTAAAGTAAAGATCTGATCATTTCATTCTCTGACTCAAAAATCTTTAGCAGTTTATTAGGTTTACGATAGAACACCAACTTCTCAGTCTGACATGTAAAGCTCTTACCTCCCTTTCCAGAGTAATGTCATAGTAATCCCCCTTCAAATAGTCTGCATTTCAGTCACCAAAACTACAAATGATATTCCATCTCCTGTCCTCAATGACTAGCACCTCTGGTATGAGGGCTTGCTGTACCCTTTTCAGGGACATTCATCTATCTTTGGTGTCCACCTGACACCCAACTCTCACCTGTGGTTGTAAGAAGTGGCAGCATGAACACGCTGGCCACACCTGGATAAAACCTCTCAGGAGATAGGCTAAACCAGGTTGAGGGAAACTGACAGGCCTCAAACTCATCAGTGAGTTAGTGGGATGTGAAGGCTTCTCCCAAGGGAATGGGTGAACCATCCATGAATGTGTCTGGAGCAGGTGCTTAGAGCTTTGTCAGACATCAGAGATGCCAAGGTCATCCAGTGCATCCCAGGCCATCACCAATCATCTTGACTTCTGTCTTGCCACTGGACATTGATGACTCTTCTGGAAGTCATCAACGATAGGCTTGGAATATATCCTCAATTTCTCCCTGTCTTCCTTCAAGAAGCCTCTCCAGGCCCCCACTTCTCATCCCCATTCCTGCTAAGTTATGCTTTCTCTCAGTTCAAATTATTTCATATTCACTTGTCAATCAGGATATATAATATATACATACATATATATGTATGTATATATACACATGTGTGTATGTAAACTGTATGTACATCTATGCATATGTATATGTGTTGCATATATGAGAGTGTGTGTATGTGTATATATAAAATCACCCATCCCCTAGGGAGAGGGAGAAGGAGAGAGAGATGGAGATGGATAGGGAAAAGGAGAGGGAGACAGAGACAGAGAGAGGTCAAATCTCCCATCCTACCTTCCCCCCACCCAGGATAATATGAATTATTTCAGTGCAGAGACTATTTCAATTGTTGTCATTGTTTCCCCAGCACTTAGTAGCACTTAGTCTTATATACAATACACTCCAAATAATTTTTAATAAACTAAAAAAAAACACTGGACTCAAGGATAAAAAGCTTATGGATATAGACCCAGATGCAGTGGGAGACCTTAAGTCTTTTTAAGCTAAGGTCTTTCCCAGGTCTCAGTTTGACAGACTATAAGTACCTAAGCAAATCACTTAACCTTTGAACCTAAAGTTTGGAAGAAGAGAGGCTTTGGAGGAAAACTATGTTGCAAAATAAAAAGAGTACTGGGTTAGTCAGGAAGATCCATCTCCCTGAGTTCAAATCAGACTTCAGACATTTACTGCGTGATGCTGGGCAAGTCACTTAATCCTCTTTGCCTTCGTTTTCTTGTCTGTAAAAAGAGCTGGAGAAGGAAATAGCAAACCACTCCAGTATCTCCACCAAGAAAACCCCAGATGGAGTCATGAGAAGTCAAGTAGAACTGAAAATGATTGAACAATAACAACAATAATGAGTTCTGTTTTAGATATAATGAATGTGAGATGCCTATGGGACATCCGGTTCAATGTGTCCAAGAGGCAACTGAAGACACATTACTAGTATAGAGACCACAGAATTCAGTATAGAGACTAGGGCTAGAGAGAGAGCTTTGAGAGTCATTTTCATAAATATGATCATTGAATACATGGGAGCTAGTATGATCACCAGCTGAGTTAGTAGAGTAAAAAAAGAGAAAGTCCTAGGTCAGAGCTTTGGGGGACATCCACAGTGAGTCCACGTGAGCTGGATGAAGAAACTGAGGAGTGATTGGATGGATAGGAGGAGGGTCAGAAGAGAGCAGTGATGCAAAGAGAACAATAGTACTTGCCATACTGACCTCATGAGTGAGTATGGCTCAAATAAAATAATGTGTACAAAGCACTATATAAATATAAGTTATCATTATTAAATGTAATCTGTTCTCTAAGTTCTTGTGTCATGACAGAAGCAATTAGAGTTGTCCAAAAGTTGGATGGACTCTCACGAGAGATAATGGGACTACTCATCAATACCCATCAGTGGACCTGTCAATCTGAAGTCTTCAAGTAGAAAATGTATGACTATTTGTCAGAGATCAGAAAATCAACAAGCATTTTTGTTGTGTTTTCTAGGTATGCACTAGGCAATATGCTAGGCACTGTTGATATAATGACAAAGAGGTAAAAATCTCTTCTCTCAAGAAACTTACATTCTAAAGGGGAGATGACAAAAACCTTTATAAGTCTACATAGAAAAAATAAAGGCAGCAAATACAAGTAAATACAGTGTAGATAAATGCAAAGTAGTTAGGAAGAGCAAGCTTTAATAATTGGGGGCACCAGGAAAGGCTTCAAATAGAACATGGTACTTGAGCTCATTATTGAAGGAAGATAGTTTGCTGGGTAGAGATGAGGGAGTACATTCCAGGCATGGAGAATGGTCAGTACAGAGATGGCCACTGGAATGACATGCATGAGGAACAGAGAAAAGGTGAGTTTACAGCTGTCCAAAAATGATTTTATATAAGAAATTTTTGTTTGGGGCCAGATTAGACTAGATGATCTATCTCTAAGAACCTACCAACTCTAAGATTCTATGATTGTGAAACATGAATCTACTTTGATGAATTTTGAGGAATTAAACCCACAAGATCTTTTGGTCCTACACAATTTGGGTGGAATTCCATATAGAGATAATTGTTAGGGAGGGAAAATTCTAGCTTCTTTCAACTTTCTGTTTTAATGACTATCTTAATCTTAATCAATTAATAATTATTGAATCCAAACATGCCATTAGAAAGTTATCTTATAATTGCTGTTGTGGCATCACTTGCCAATAGTATCTTGGGACCTGAAGGAAATGCACAATTGAAAAACCGATAAAGCACTATGACATTATAGCTACTACTGTATAGGCCAAGGAAACCCGTGACCATGCAAAGAATTCTGTTAGTTCGTTATCTCTCTCTTGAACCTTTTTCTTCTCATAAGACTTGTGGGTAGATATCTACAGCAAAGTTCAAAATTTATCGGATACCAAATCAGCTGAGCTTGACTTAGTTATCTGATTCTATATTTCAGAGGGTTGATATGTTCTCAGAAGGGCATGACAAAGAGCCAGGGAAACTACTGAGCAATGGTTCCAGGAAAATGCTTCACTTGTCAGCTTGAGGTGTCCATATCACTGAAAGAAAATGTAAGTCTAGATGGTCCTAAATAGGAAGAAGAATCATAGTTCTTTTTTTAAAAAAATAAGTAATTTCTAATAAACAACTTTAAAGAAAACCAATTAAAACTATAATTATATCTAAAATTATAAAGGCCCTTCAATGTAGGAGATATGAATGAATGAAAAAGCATTTATTCTTTATTTTTATTTATTCTTGCTATGTACAAAGCACTGTTAAGGGCCGGAGATAGAAATAGAAAAGTAAAACAGTCCCTTCTCTCAAGTATCTCACTTTCTAGCAGAAGGAGACAATGAGTATAAGAGGTTTCAGGTGCAAATCAGACAGAAACATCTGGTAGTCCATAGGATACAGAGGCAAAGTAAATGAAAAAGAGAGACAGAGAGAGAAAGAGACACCGAGGGAGAGAGAGAGGTGATAGAGAGATATTACACTGCAACGTGTATATTATAGCTAAGCAGCAAGTACTTCCTTCTATTGTCTTTCTTTTTCCATTCATCTTTGCATGTGTGTATATCCCGCATTGAAATTGTAATCTCATCAAAAAAGGTATTCTCTGCCTCAGTACAAAGCCTGACCCATTTATGTCTTCTCATCATGTTGTGATTTTTGTCCACATTCCCCCATTGAGGAGTGTATCAATTGTCTCTTTCTTTAAAAAAAAAAACAACCTTAAAAAAATATTTTATAAGCACCAGGGCAGTATTCAGCCTGCCCATATACTATCTTTCATACACAGTATATGACAAGCCCTCTTTCTTTTCTGATCCTATATTAGCTTTAAGGGTTGGTCAAGGAATGGTGTTGTTTGAAGTAGGACCTGGGTTGAACCTTGGAGGCATCTAGGGGAGGCTGAAAGTAAGAAAAGTGTCCTCCAGGCAGAGAGGATGGTCTGTACAAGAACATGGGGGAAAAAAATAGAATGTCATGTCTAAGGAAGAACAATCAGAGCTGTCTGGCTGGAACATGGAGTATATGACAAAGAATAACAGAAAATAAGTCTAGAAATGTAAATTGTGGCCATGTTGTGGAGGGTTTTAAATGTTAGGCTGACATGTTTGTATTTTACCCTAAAGGAAAGAGTGACATAATCAGACTTGTGTCTTAGGAAGATTATTTTTGTGACTTGTGAAGGATACATTAGAGAGGAGAAAGATTAGAACAAAGAGACCGATAAGAAAGGTAATGTGTCCAAGGGAAAGGTGATAAGAACATGATCTTCATATCCCACCCAGTTGTCCTCCTTGACTTCATGATCTCCAGAAACTCATTATCTTGCAAAATGACCATCAACTCTGAAACTCACACCTCCTCAGTACCCCCTGCCTTGGGGGGTCCCTCCTTCCCTCTAATTAGAGAAGGTGGAAGATGGATGTAGGAGAGCTGCTCACAGATCATTCATTTGAGAAGGGCACCCAGAGAAGTCACCTCATCATTTCCCATCCTGACTACAAGACTTCATTATTCTCCACCCCAGTACCAAGCACTTTACCACCCCTACTTTTCAGTTTCTTTTATGTGTTATCTCCTTCATTAACTTGTGAGCTTCTTGAGGATAGGAGTGTCTTTTGCCTTTCTTTGAATTCCCAGCACTTGGCACAGTGACTGGCATGTAGTAGGCACTTAATAAATATTTACAGATTATTGACTATGAACAGAAGCTATATGAGAGGAAGGAAGGGGGCAGATATAACAGATGCTAAACAAGTAAAATTGACAAGAATTGCCAACTGATATAATATGGGAGAGCAGGGTATGATAGATAGAAAAGTCAAAGATTGTTTCAAGGTTACAAATTTGGGTGACTTGAAGACTGATAGTGTCCTCGATAGAAATGGAGAATTTTGGCAGAAGTATAGATTTGGGATGAAAAATAATCAGTTCCACTTGAGATAACAATAATAATAATAATGGCTATCATTTTATATGCTTTAATGTTTGTAAAGCACTTTATATATGTATTTCACTTGATCTTCATAACAACCCTATGAGGTGGGTACTACTATCATACCTCATTTTAGATAAGGAAACTGAGGCCTACAGTTTCTATATAAACTAAGAATCATTCATTTTAAATTTAATTTTAAATTAATTTAATTAATCATCATCATAAACCACAATAAAATGTGCTTTTTTTGCATTGATCTTATGAAATTTACTTTTTAAAAAACTTACTTACTTCCTCATAGTCAAAGCATTATAGATTTAGAACAAGAAGGAACCCCGGTGGTTATCTAGTCCAATCCCCTTGTTGTGGAAACTGAGGAAACTAGAGACTTGTCCAGGTTCACACAATAAATATCTAAGGTAGCATTCAAATTCAGATCTTCCTAACTCCAAATCCAGTACTACCTAATACATGACTCCATTAATGAGAGAGCTAAATAGAAATGACCAGCAAGCTGTTAGCAAGACTAGAATTCAGGAAAAAGATTAGGGGCAGAATGTACACACACACAGAGTCTTAGTCTCCTCATCTATAAACTAGGAGCAACTACCTCCCAGAGTTGCTGTAAGGATAATATTTTGTGTTGACATAATATTTTTGTAAACTTTAAAGAGCTATATAAGTGCTACATATATGTACATATATATCTATATGTTGATATATGTATGTTCATCTACAAACAGAAATAGTACATACATGGTGTACACATGAGTTGTCTGTTCAGAGATAATGGCTGATTTTATGCTGATGATTAATGACATGAAACTTTAGTGCTTATAGGAAATGCATCACTTCCTTCAATGACATTCATCACCAAGAGAGTCGGAATGAAGGAGGAAGATTATAGAGATGACTTAGGTTAGAGAATTGGCAGAATATGAATGGTGATAAGGCAAAAGACTTATGGGTAGAGGGCATTATATAATCAAACTCCAAAACTATAAGGTCAGGACCATGAAGGGAGGAAATTGAGGCCAGAGCAAGAGAAAACAGTTGAAACATTGCTATTTGGACTTCATTTTCAAAGAGGACCAATGACACTGACATCGGGGGGGGTGATATCTTGACTTGTGGGTGAAGTGAATTTAAGTGAGGCAGAGTTGCACAAAGTTGTCAGCTTCATTCTCTCTTCCTGAGTCATCAAAGTCCAGTAGCAAGACAAAGTCAGGAAAACTAATGATACAGTTCATGAACTTGGCATCTTCAAAGTGTGACCAAGCTCTAAGCACTCCACAGCACCTGCTTCAGCTGCCTTCATGGCTACTGGAAGAAATTGTTCTCATCTACCCATTCTGCCAGGAGAAGTTTTCAATGCTTGTAATAGATATCTCCCTAACTTCCTGAGGGGTTTGAAGTGGTTACCCTCAACCTAGTTCAGCCCATCTACAGAAAGTGTTATATGGAGTGTGGCCACTATGCACACTACAGCTTCTTGGAGGCACAGGTAAGAGTTGGGTGAAGGTGGACGCCAAAGGTGGATGAGCAGCCCTCACACCAGAGATGCTAATTCTCCCTGGCCATCCCATCCCCAATATTGCTGACATAATAGTAAGCATAAAGAGTCAGGTTAGAAGAAGAAAGACAGAAGGACAACTGGAATAAGACTATAATCAAAGTAAAGAATTTTAGGGTTCAGCATCATAGATGAAGATCTAATGTATGATCATCATCATTTGTTTTTTCAGAGTCTATTAGTAAGGACTGGTCTGCAACCAGTTTTGAAGTGGGCAAACTGTCTTCTACTTTCATTTATTTACTGTCACTTTCTCCCCTTTTGGTATATTCTTCCACTTTAGCACTTGGTATTCTTGCGCTAAACAGAACTCTCCTGTCATAGAAAACAATCCAATAACTCAATTGAAAATAATGTGTTATTTTTCCAATTTTGCAATCCTTCAAAGAATTATATGCAGATTCTAAAAAATGGATGGAGATGAAGTGGGGAGAGGGAAGTTAATACCTAACCCAAAGGAATGAATCTCTAATACTGCAATCAGCAAAAGGTTAAAGGAATAGGGTTGTTGGGTTTTTTTTTTTGTAAATCCTTTTCCTGCATCTCCTCAACCCCAATTTCAATAGCAAATATCTCTTCTGCCTATATATAAAGTCATTTATCGGTCATACCCTTTTATTTGGGTTGAAATTTAAAGCTAACAAAGTACCATTGCTAGGCATATACCTCCAGGAAATCAAAGATAGAATATACATGCCTATGTAAACCAAAATATTGATGGAGGCACTTTTTAAGGTAACAAAGAACTAGAAATAAAGTAGGTCCCAACTTACTGTAGAATGGCTTTTAAAATGAAGTATATAAAAGTTACTTGGCTGCGAGAAATGACAAATGGGATAATTTAGAGAAACATGGAAAGACTGATACAGAGTGAACTAAGTAGAACCAGGCAAACCAAACAATACATACAATGATTACAATGTAAACAGAAAGAATAATACAATGAAACCAAATGCTATATAATTACAATGACCAAGCTTGGTGCCCCAGAAGACTTTAGAAAATGGACCTCCCTCCCTTCATTCTATGGTTGAGGGACTATGGAATATAGAATTTTCATATACCATCAGATGAGATGAGTATGTTGTTTAGCTTTGCTAAAATGTTTGTTTCTTTGTTAATTCATTACTGGAGAAGGAAAGGAGAGGCATATATTCAGAAGTGAATGTGATGTCAAAAGAGAAATCATCAATAAAATATTTACATAAATAAAAATAAACTTTACATACTACCTCCCCAAATGTTATTTTATTTAGTATGTACAGCGACAAGAAACTAAATGAAAAAATATTTGTAAAATATCATCAAATGAGATAATGCCTGTAGAGTGTCTGCCCTAGTACCTGGCATATACTAGGCACTTGATAAATGCTTGTTCCTTTCCCAGTCATTCTTACTAAAAATCCCTATTTTCCAGATTACAATGCAGAATTGGGTGTCCCACCCATTGAAATAGCACATTCATGGTATAAAGGAATGAGCACTGATTATAAGGGAGAAGACCTGCATTCAAATCCCAACTCTGCTGTTTATAGCTAGTATGATCTCCTGGACAAGTCATAACAAACTTTCTGGATCTAAGTTTCCCCATCTTTACCAAAAAGAAATGCTGCCACTAGAATATCTCAAAAGACCCTTCTAACTCTCAATGATTTTGTATGTATGATTTTGTAATCTTGGAATGGAATTTTAGACATTTTATCTGTGACAGAACCGATGTTTTCTTGTTTTATTGACAGCCTCTCTGAGTTCCCAGATTTCCTTGACTTCCTTCTCCCACACAAGTTGATTGGCTCCAGTTTCTTTTTTTTTTTCTTTTTTTGCCTTTTGGAGGGCAATTGGGCTTGAGTAACTTGCCCAAGGTTACACGCTAGTTTTTGTGTGGGGGGGGGGGGGGGGGAGTATTAAGTGTCTGAGGCTGGAACCGAACTTGGGTCCTCCCGACTCCAGGCCGGTGCTTTACTCACTGGGCCACCTAGCCACCCCTTTTGGCTCCAGTTTCTGATCTGGGGGGTTGGAGTGAGGGGAACATAAAAGGTCCCAGTCACATGCAGTTAGTGTGTCTCTGATTTGGCAGTTACCTTACACTATTCACTATCCCTATCCCATATATACTATGCCATATGCTGGTGATGTAACTGGCCAGACACATTTCCAGATAGAGAGGAAGGAGGCCACATGCAGAGAAATTAGGTGCCCCTGAATTCTTGTTATATAACAAAGAAAAAAAATATGTTGTGTTCAAACAAAGAAAACCTCCTTTGTTCAATAACTCACTAGTACTTCAGTTTGTATATCAAACCTGAACTAAGTTAAGGTTGCTGGCTTTATAAAGTCACACCTACACAACCCTTACAAAAACCCTGGAAGGTAGGTATTATTATTAGCCCTGTTTTATAAATGAGAAAAGTGAAGAAGACAAAGGTTAAGTGACTTGCCCAGGAGTATTTGGGGCAGGATTTGAACTCAACTCTTCCTGATTCCAAGTTTATTGCTTTATCCACTGTGTCACACAGTTGGTTAGAAAGCGGATTGGTTAGTAGTGAAAGATAACAGATGTATATAGTTTGAATGCTGCACTGATAACCACAGAAAGGAAAAAGACCTACAGAAAGGCTTCCAACACATTGGGTAGGTCCTCTGGGAGAATCTACAGGGGAACATTAACAGGAATTGCACAGGATAAGAGAGCATGAATGAGTTGTCATCTGTACTGATAGAGGAAATAACCATATCAAAAAAGAAAAAACCAAAATGTGAAATAAAATATTAAAACTTGTCCTACCCATGATGTAGAATTATTGTTACTTGTGTTTTTGCTTCTCTAAATAAAATGTCATCAGTATAACATCCACAGCCCTTACCTAAATTAGGAATCTGCCAAAAGGCTGGAGTTATGCCTTCAAACCACACACGTGTGCATACAAACTATTGTATTTTACTGCAGAGATATTTTCATGTAGACAGAGAATTTTTCCTCATTGCTTATTTGTTTCAGGAATTTCTTTGTTCTATGTTCTTATATCATCATTTTTATAAACCCAGCTTAAAATCAATTATTTGCATGAAGTACTTACCCTGTTGGTAGCTATAAAAAGACATGGGCTCTTAGACAAAAGACATGAGATCATGGGAATTGCAGGGTTGGAAAAGACCTTAGAAGTGATCTAGCCAACTTTCTCCAAATCTAAAGGTTCCACCTGTAAGTAGAGTTGAAGGACAAGGACACACCCTTGTGAGTTAGACATCAGGGTCTGTAGAAAAACCTGTTTAGACAGTCAAAATGTCAGATATCCCTAACTCCTAATGTTGATTCTTACCCTTGATACTTAGAATCCTTGAACAATCTACTACCTTATCAGGTTAACTTTTTCCTTTCAAGAACACAGCATCATAAACTACAAGCATTGGGGCCCTACTACACTGTATATTTTTGCATGTTTCTTAACCTTGGTCAGTGAGTTCAGTCAAAAGACAATGGTGATCAGTTATGAGGGAATATGCTTGCCATTTCCTTAGGTCCTAAAATCTAGAGAAACTAAAAGCTGGGAGGTTTGGCCAAAACTGGTGAATTGTTTAGGGGTTTGCTGAGGATGAGGGCTAGGGATTTAGTATTTTGAAGGCATCTGGGTCTTCTCATATACTAATCCACCCTGATTATAACTTTTCTGTGGCAAGCCTGTTGTGAGGATAAATTGGTTAATGTATGTAAAGCACTTTGAAGATGAAAAGCATCAGACAACTGCTTAAGCATTGTTACCTCTAAGACTAAACCTAACACTAAAGCGTTTTCAAAGCCTGTACCTGGTCAGACTCCTGTATCATCTCAAGTCATTGATTTTTTTCAACTGACTCTCAGGGAGGGATTACACAGCTTTGCATCTTGCTGTTGGAGGCTCTGACCACTTGAAAGAAGAAAAGAAGTGGGCAAACACCCTAAAAACAATGGTGAAGGTGGCAGCTTAGCTGACAAGAGAATTTAAAGCTGAGAATGAGGGTCTGGCCATAAATACCTCTAATTTCTTTGGATCTAGGCATGGTTCTTATTACAACCATACATCACTTCATGCAGTAGATGCTCTCCTGAAAAGTTTTGCATAAAATGAACATTTTTTTCTACTTATTTCATTTGTGACAAATAATTATTTAAGGGAACCATGTAGTGAATCCTTTTGAAGGTCAAAACTATCATTTTATAATGTTAAAAACAAATCACCCCTTGGGGCGGCTAGGTGCTGCAGTGAATGGAGCACCAGCCCTGGAGTCAGGAGGACCTGAGTTCAAATGTGGCCTCAGACACTTAACACAAAAACTAGCCGTGGGGCCTTGGGCAAGTCACTTAACCCCAACTGCCCTCCAAAAAAAAATCAACCCCTTGCTTATTTGACTATTAAGGCAAAATTCCTTTAACACAGGGGTTCTTAATCTTTTTTGTGTCATGGATGCTTTTGGCAGGCTGTTGAAACCTATGGACCTATTCTCAAAATAACGTTTTTAAATTTATTAAATAAAATACATAGGTATTTGCAAAGGAAGCCAATTTTATCAAAACACAGTTATCAAATTCTTTTTTAAATTCACACACACCCCCTCAAGTCTACCCATAGACTTGGGGTCCATGGACCCCAAGTTAAGAGAACCTGCTTTAGTCTAGACTCCTCCAACTTTTATCAAAGGCTGTCCACAATCTGGTTCCTACCTACTTCTCCAGTTTTAGATCACATTGCTCCCCTTCATGCCCTCCACTGCAAAAATGGCCTCTGTGCTCATCCTCACCCATGATACTCTATCTCCTGTCTCCTCTCCTTTTTCTATACCTGAAACCTACTCCCCCCTCTCCAACTTTTAAAATCCCTAGTTTCCTTTGAAGTTCAGCTCAAGCACCATCTTCTATATTGAACTTCTTTCTAATATCCCAATGGATAATGTCACCCTCCAAATAATCATGTATTTATTGTGAATATATTTTACTTATGTTTACATGCTGTCTCCCCTGATAGAGTATAAGCTCCTCAAGGGCAAGGGCTGTTTCATTTTTTTCCTTTCTATCTTAGTATTTAGCATTCAGTAATTTTTTTTAGTCATGTCCAACTTTCTATCACCCCATCTTGTGTTTTCTTGGCAGAGATACTGGAGTGGTTTGTCATTTCCTTCTCCAGCTCATTTTACATATGAGGAACTGAGGCAAACAGGGTTAAGCGACTTTCCCAGGGTCACCCAGCTAGTAAGTATTTGAAGACAGATCTGAATTCATGAATATGTCTTCCCCCATCCCAGGCCTTATACTCTATCCACTGTGCTACCTAGCTGCCCAATATCTGGCATAGTGCCTGGTACACAGTAGAAATTTGATAAATGTTTATTGATTGAAACTGGCAGATTCATTACCTTGAGACTGACAGAAAGAGAGTATTTCTTCTGCATGTGGGGGGAAAGGATTCTTTAGTTTTCTATTCAATCTTTTTGAGGTTGGGTAAAACACAGTTCTCTGCTTCTGGAAGAAGTTTAGACCACAATTTCAGTGACAGATCAAAAAAAACATTGTGTTCTAAGTCAAACCTGCAATTTATGTACCAGGAGTTCTAAGCAGAAACCTTGATGAGCACAGCCTATTACACCTGTTTAAGCCTAGCTATATTCAACAGCAGTAGCTCATATTGACAGACATGGTGACATAGTACTTTTACGTCTTATTTCATCCTTACAACTGCCCTGGCAGGTACATGATTCAAGTTGTGATCTCTCCATTTTACAGATGAGAAAGGTAAGGCTCAGAGGTTAAGTGATTTGTTCAAATGGTAACTCACTACTGGGAGCGCCACCATCCTCCCCCATCAAAGCAGCTCACAGCCTTGAGATCATCCTCAATTCCTCACTCTCTCGCACCCTGCCCCATATCCAATCATTTGCCAAATCCTGTCTGTTCTACCTATATAACATCTCTATTATATTTCCCATTCTTTCCCGTGATACCACCTCCACTACCACCCTGGTGCAGACCCTCATCATCTCATGCTTGGAATATTGCAATAGTCTTCTGGTTGGATTCCCTGAGTTAAATCTCTTTCCATTCTAGACCATCCTTCACTCAACTGTCAAAGTCACCTACACCCCTCCCCCAACAAACTACAGTGGCTCCCTATTACCTTCAGGATAAAATATAAAATATCCTTTATAACCACCAGCACCCTTCCATTTATTCCTCTTCACATACTCTGTCTTCCAGTGACACTGGCCTCCTTGCTGCTCCTCACACTTCACACTTGCATCTTGTAACTCCAGACATTTTGACTGGCTGTTTGCCATGCCGGGAATACTCTCCCTCCACATAACTCCTAGCTTTCCTGGCTTCCTTCAAGTGCCAGCTAAAATTTCACCTTTCCCCAAACCCTCTTAATATCCCAGATTTTAAAAAATTCATTAAATGTTTTCATTCTTTTTTCCTACACTAAAAGAGCCTTCACACTGATCATATGGGCATCCTTCTTACCTAATCTGGTGCCCAGTACCTGTTAAGTGGTTAAGGAAGGCTTCCCTTTATTCTCAAGTGCCTGGATGTCTAAAGTCCAAACCCCAGTTTACCTATTCAAAGACTGGCATTGTCCCCCACTGACCTAAGCAACATTACCTAGTGGTTTCAGTCTCAGATCCCATATCCTTCTCAAACTCCTCTCTTCTTAATAAAATCCTACCCATCCTTCAAGGCATATTTCAAATACAATTTTCCCCTTGAAACTTCCCCTAATCTTCAAACCAGAGGTAATCTGTTCCTCACTGGAACTTCCATGGTATATTGTATCTCTCACAACTTTTATTACATTCTACTGTGCACTGTGGTTACACACACACACCTTATCTCCTCTATTAGTCAGAGATTATGATTTATTCAATTTTGCATAACCCATGGTCTGCAACCACAGTCCTGGGTTTACATAAAATTGGGTTAAATCTTGATGGCAGCTCAATAATCATATTTTTTGATTCATGTCTCCCCATCCAGGATTTCCCCCTGGAAGCATCAAAATTTATCTGTCTAAGATTCTTTTAAAAAAAAAAGGAGGGGGTAAAAGGACTTTTATCTCTCTTATAAACACTTAGGCAAATAGTGCAACAAATATATGACAAACTTTATTTCACCCAACAAAGAACAAGTAATTTATACCCAAGCCCCAAAAGAATCAAGATCATTTTACTTCCCTTTCTAGTGGACAGTCACTTCCCTCATAGCCCTGTATGGTCCTTGAAGCTTAAAGCACTATCCTAAGACTGAGTCTCCCCTGAAAGGGGAAACACTTGGACTCAGAGAGTCATCCCTTTTTCTCCTAGAGCTACACAGTTCACATAACTCATGGAACTAGTGAAAGGAGATGTCTGGTTTTGCCACATTGTGTGTCTACCCCTTACTGTTCTTCAGCTTGGACACAGGACCCTCGCTATCTAGTCAAGGAATGTGATGTCACCCAAGAAACCCTCCTCTTCCTTCCAGGAGACTTCATCAAGAGCTCAGTGCTTTCTAAGAATTTCTCCTTCATATCCAGAAATTCAGACTTCCTTCATTTGTCAAGGGATTCTGGCATTATCCTGTCACTGCTGCTATGCTGCTGACAGTTCTCATTCCCATAGGTCCCAGACTGTCCCAAGGACTCCCCTCCATTTCATTATTGGCTCTGTCTCTTGCCATCAGTGGGGCCACATAGCTCCCTTTAACAGTCATGTATCTGTGCAGGGACCCAGCCTGAGGCTATCCATAGACCTTTTCTCCTCTTTATCTGATCTCTATGTCTCTCAATTCCAGTTCTCCCATCCATCTCTGCTCTACCTTTTAAAGGACAAATTCAATGGCACAGCATATGTGTATAACTAGCCACAACTCAATCAATCATCCCCTAATGTGGTATTAATGGAAATAGTGACATCTTGCATGGGGAAAAGTCTCCAAAGCCAGAGCACAGGCTTCATCCTTTAACCTTGCTGACTTGGTTAAAAGTGAGTTAACTTCAAACAGGCTCCTGAATCACACCCTCAATATTTGTATCTCCAAAACCCTAAACATAGTGCCTCAAACACTCTTGGTTCCTAATAAATAAAACCAATAGCTCACATTTATATAAGCACAAAATGTAACATTTCCATTGCCTCGGGTAATACATTTTATAGATGAGGAAACTGAGACTTCAAGAGGTTCATAAACTACCCACCAAAAAAGGCTCCATTGTAGTTTGTCTTGTTGATGCCCTTAAGGGAATTCCATGGCAACGGTGCTGGACTATTTCTACCCAGGGAGTACAGTGAATTCTCTTGTTGCCAGACCTAGGGATAGAACATCCAAGGACAAGATTCTTAGAGTCAGGAACTTCTTTCAGCTGAAGGACTCATCAGGAAGATGAAATGAAAGCACAGCTGAAGTGGAGGCCATTAACTGGTTAGTGGGACAAATGACCAAATATCCTCATAAAAGCAATTGTTTTTCCCGAGAAGGAATGAGAAATATTGAAAAATATTCACTACTATTGACTTCCAAAGGTCAAGCCTAAGACGGGCAAGCCTAGGAAAGGTCTGCCTGGAGTAAGGGCTTCAGGCTGCATGTGGCTACTACAGTGTTGGCATTTATAATGGCCCATGAAAAATGGTAGGAGCTCAAACACCCCCAGAGCCCTGCAAAGCAATTGGCATGGAAACTAATGGCATGTGGACACCTGAGAGGTCACCATCATCAATGCTATGGAGACTCCTGAGCTGGCATGCTCATCAGAGATGTCATACAAGTCTTGTCTAACAACTTTCACTCCTACCGATACTGATTTCACCTAATAAAATGAAAATAAAATAATTCAAAGTTACCAATTCAACAAAAGCTATCTTCTAACACTGTAACTGAGAAATACATCCATTTCCTCAAGTGCCTACCTTATCAGTTTTCTGATTACCCAGGTAGCTGTACAGTGAACCATGATTCCAGCAAGACACAAATTCAGCATGAAATAGCCAACTGGACATTGTGGTTCTATTTATTTCTACTTTTGTCTAGTGTCTTAATGTATATCACTTGTACCTATATTGATTCCAAAATGTCACATTCACCTTTGAAGGACTTTTCAGTTCAAAGGAATACTCTCATCCAATGTAGAAACCCTACATAGAAATGTGTGGCTGTTCTGGCCACAAATAACATCATTAGCAGCAGTATACTTAAACGTGAAATATGAGCTAGACAGTCCATCTCTCTCAACCTAGAGAGATATTTGCATTTTCATATGTCATCACAAATGCTAGCACCATTTGCCAAGCTTTTCAGACCTTCTATTTAAATGTGTGAAATGTGGCAAGACTTTAGCCAACTAAATAAAAGATGAATCTCAACAAAATATTTTCACTGAAACCCTTTGGGAATACCTTTTTAGGGGGAAAAAAATTTCAGGAATGTTTCTTTAAGGGAGGAAGTGTATTGTTCACTTTCCTTTTTCCAATATTCAAAATTAAGCCCCTCTAAATGCCTTCCACACTGAAGTTTATAACCTCGGCCTACACAAGTCCAGTGCAAAAAGATCTACAGCCTGTAGGCAGAGCGAGGAAGCTCTTTAAAGATGAATCATTTTCATAAATGAGTGCAGAGGGAGGTCAGGCCAGGGGACACAGAAGGTTACATGTGTGGCTGAGATAAGACCTCATTCATCCTCCTCTTACTGTCAGGTCTTGATGGGTGAACATTGCCTTGAGCTCCCATAAAACATGTTGTTTGCAGAGAACTTGCAGGTGGTTCATAAAAAAGTCCAAACTGTTACCATGAAATTTATCTCCCACTGCTGGATCTGTTTATAATAGAAACGGAGGATCTCAAATAGAAATTAAGTATCTCGGACTGACTTATATTGGCTGGGAGGATTGAAAAATTCAACCTGCTTCCCAAACGCTGTACTAAAAACGTCAAAGTATTTGTATTGATGACATCTTGACAAGATACAAGTGCGTTCAAAAGAAAAATAATGTCCATTGTGTGCCAAGCCCCTTATCCCCGGGGGTAAGAATAGGCTAGGTGAGATTTTATTGGGAGAATTTAATCAAAAGGCTGCACTCACTATCACACTTTATTTCAGAAGAGTGTCAAAGATTCATTATTTACAATTTTTCCATTTGGGTGGTCAAAGTGAAAAGGGCATCTCAGATTTTAAAGGAAATTGTTTTGGTTTTATTATCTCGGTGCCAAGGAAGATATGGAAGGATAGACAACCAGAATTCTCAAAGGCTACATCTACACATGCAAATTGAAGGGAAGAACAGAGGCAATTAATGGGTTTGTCAGTATAATTGGAAAGGGCATTAGACTGAGAATGAGTTGAACCAAATTCTGGGCTGAGCTCTGCTATGAATCATGCTGTGTGACTTTGGGCCAGTCCTATCACCTCTGTGGCCTCTATTTCAATTCTAATCCAAGTAGTTCAGGTTTTATCCTTAGGCCTAAAATAAGCTTAATGAATGGTGCTGAATGAGAGGATGCTGAAATAATTGATTTTAAACTCTGGTAGTCACAGGAAGGAGGGGATGGTTTGAATTTGGTTTTACTGCCTTAATTCTCCATTTCACTGGGATACTATTTATACGAGTGGTAGCAGAAAGTCTGACTTAGGCTTAAGTCTAGACCATTTCAGTTCAATTAAAAACAATAATAACAACAACTAACATTTATATAGTGCTTACTATGTGCCAAGCACTGAGCTAAGCTCTTTACAAGTATTATCTCATTTGGCCCTTATAACAACTCTGAGAGGGAGGTATTATTATCCCATTTTACAGATGAGAAAACTGTCTACAGAAGTCAAGTGACTTGCCCAGGGT
Organism: Petaurus breviceps papuanus; assembly: GCF_028583685.1. NCBI lineage: Eukaryota > Metazoa > Chordata > Mammalia > Diprotodontia > Petauridae > Petaurus > Petaurus breviceps. The sequence goes on along the minus strand of NW_027186546.1, from coordinate 9,866,505 downwards.
CACATAACTAGTAAGTGTCTGAGGTTGGATTTTAACTCTTGTCTTCCTGATTCTAAGCTTAGCACTCCATCCACTCTGCCACCTAGTTGACTATCTATATGACAGAATATTACACAAAGACAAGAAGAACAAGTTATTCCTATAGTAATTTGCTAGACAAACAATGCCAATAGGGATGATAGGTGAAAGTTCTAAGAATCTTAGAACCTTAAAGTGTGGGGACCCAGAGAGCAAATTTTAAGACTTGGGAAAAAAAAAACAACACTGAAATGACCACTTCTGAAATCAATTTCAAAATCAGCAGACTGTTTGCTTTAGGTATTCAACCTTTATCTTATCCCAATAATTTTCACAGCAAATCAAATATTGCAAAAATTTTCTAAAATCAGAAAAAAAAGATCCTAAATATACATGTTAGAAGTCTATGTGAGGGAGACTTTCAAAAAGAGAATCTGATCCAAAAATGACCATAGCAAAGGAAAGGGAATAAAAATTTATTAATGACCTGCTATGTGTCAGGCACTATGCTAAGAGTTTTGTACAAATATCATCTCATTTTATCCTCACAACAACACTGGAAGAGGAATTCTGTTATTAGCCTTATTTTGCAGCTGAGGAAACTAAGGCAAACAGAGGTTAAGTGACTTGCCCAGGATCACACAGCTAGTAAATATTTGAAACTAAATTTGAACTCATGACTTCTAGCTTCCAGGCCCCTCTAGCCACTGTGCCACCAGCTGCCTCATAATAATTATTCATAAAATAAATATTGTTACAATAATAGCAATACCACTCAATTTAACAATTATTCATTAAGTGATTTTAAGTGTGAGGCACTGTATTGGGGACCATAGAATGTTAAAATTACACACTCCCTGACCTCAAGCAGCCTAGATTCTGGTAGGAGGAATGTGCCACCTACACCCATAAGAATACTACAAAGGGACAAAGGAGAGAAGGAGACAGAGTGCTATGAAATACTAAAGAGGGAAAGAAGTCAGGAACAGGGATTAGGAAAAGCTACATGAAGGAGGTAAAACCTTAACTGAGTCTTAAAAAAAGGAAAGGAAACTAAAAGGATTGGCTGAGAACTGGCTACATCTCAGGCCTAGGAGATGACCTGCTTCAATTCACAGAAGTGCAAAACAGCATATTCAGTGCAAGGAACAAGCAGTAAATTGTCCAGCTTAGCCAGACCAAAGAATGTGGGAAGGGGAGTAGTGTAAAATAAGGATATAATAATTGGTTGGAGCAAGGTCATCAAGGGGCAGCTAGGTGGTTTAGCTGGTAGAATGCTCTGCCTGGAGGCAAAAAGACTCATCTTCCTGACTTCAAATTTGACCTCAAGCATTTGTTAGCTGTGTGACCCTGGCCACGCCACTTAACCCTGTTTGACTCAGTTTCCTCATCTGTAAAATGAGCTGGAGAAGGAAATGGCAAACTACTCCAGTATCTCTGCCAAGAAAGCCTCAAATAGGGTCATAAAGAGTTGAACACAGCTGAAAAATTACTGAACAACAATTATAAAGATTGCCAAAGGTCTTAAAAACTAGATTAAGAACTTCAAATTTTAGGTTAGAATTGAGGTTCTCAAACTGGGGTCTGTAGCCTTGTGGTTGTTTTTAATGCTTTGATGACTATTTGTATATAATTGGTTTAATTTGTAATTTTATATATTCTTATGTATTCTTATGCAAAGGGGCTCAGCTGGATGTGATGGTACATGCCTGAAGTCCCAATTACCAGGGAGTCTGAGGCTAGAGAATCTTAATCTTAGAGGTGCTGAGCTGCAGTGGACAGCTGTTGCAGTTGGGTCAGTCTCCTGGATGGAGCTGTAATTAGCACAGGGTAAACAAGGCTCTGCCATCAGGGACTGACATCCTGGGAACCACGCTTCCTCCCAAAGAGCACACTTCCTTTCTGTGACAACTCTGATCTGCACAATTTGCCCTGTAGTCTTCTGCCCTGATCTAAGGCACAACATAGCCGCCACCATCTCACCCCACCCCTGGTCCCACTGTCCCTACTGTGACATGTTGTAGGCACCACACTCAAGGTACCATATATATCATCCATTAACGTTTCAAAAGCCCTTTAGGTGTTATCTTATTTCATCCTCATGTCCAACTCAATGAAATAAAAGTTATTATTATTCCTATTTTTAAAGATGATGAAACTGAGGCTGACTCAGGTTAAGTGACTTGCCCAAGGTCATTCAACTAACAAATGTTAGAGGAAGGGTTCGAGATTGGGTATTCCTGACTCCTAATCCAATGTTCAATGTACTGAACCACCTTACTGCCTTATCCCATCACTACAGGGTCTTCTTGGGATTGCCTTCCACTCAACCATCATTAGGATAAGGGCTTCAGGGGTGGGGACCCTGCAGCCTTGAGGCCATATGTGGCCTTCTAAGTCCTTGGGTACAGCCTTTTGACTGAGTCCAAGTTGTACAGAACAAATCCTTTTATTAAGGGGATTTGTTCTGTGAAGTTTAGATTCAGTCAAAGGGCTGCACTTGAGGATCTAGAGGGCCACATGTGGCCTCAAGGCCACAGGTTCCCCATCCCTGCCACCACTGTACCACCTCCAGTTGTTTTTGACTCAGGTGAAAAAATTTTACCCCCTTGAAACCTGGTCAACTGACCTATACCAATTTATATAAATGATTGTCTCCTTGCTGATTCCACCTCATTTTCCCTGATGTTTAATCAGGGTTCCATTATCACAGAAAAAAAGAAAGGGGAAGCCAAGGTCAATTGGAAGACCCACTTCTTCTGGCTAGTGAGATACCTACCCCATCCCTGCCTTCAATTTCTATGATTGAGAGTCTATCTATAGCTAGGCAAGAACCACTTCACTTGCTAACTACCATACCTTGGCCTCTCATTCCCACCCATGTTAGCCTTCTTAGTCCCTAGTCTTCTTTGCCTTACCTTGCCCCTGCTCTAATTAAAAACTTCATCCTACACCATTCCCTTCACTTGTTTTGCTTCTTGCATTCACAGAAACAGCCCACAACACCACCAATAACAACACTGTATCCTTACCCACCCTGTCCAGTACTGACTGCTCCTTCTCTCCTCCCTCCTGATACACTGGCTAAGAAAATGGGTAGGTGTGTACCTGCTTCCTCTGCTGTCATCACTCAGTAACCTATCCTCCTTTGACATTCATTTCCATTCAGTAACACCCTATCTAGATCAATGACCATTCTCAGGTCATTCTCCTTGCTTTCTCAAGGAATTAGGCCACAGATCTCTTCTCTATCCCAACCTCTGCCCTCATTCTAGGAGATGACAACATACATGCTCAGTATTTCTTCATATACCTGGCTTCCCTAGTTAATCTATCTCATTAATACCCCTCATTTATATGTGTATTAGGGGAGAGAATGGAAATGATCTAGGAAGTTCCCTGATTAATATATGATGAATCTATGTGGAGGAATTCTTTGTGTGGAACCCTTGACTGTCCATGCTTCTCCTCAGAGAGGATGTTACCTTGTTAAAACAAACAAAAGATAGCTTAAGTCTCATTCCTGGAGATGCCCCAAGGTATGTGGGTTGGCTGAGATTGTTAGGAGATTGGACTCTGTGGGAAGGAATCAAGCTATATACTGATCTATAAAAGTGAACTATTAGGTTCAAGTCTTTTTTGATTATTTTCGCCTTATGCTTTCTGCCTTTGTTCTGAAGAATGCAGCAGGGGTGGGAGGAAGGGAGATTTCTTCACTCCTTTCCCCAAATCTAAAGCCACTAATGGCTGCTTTGTAACAGAAGCATGTTGGAACTACATATGCTCACTCAAGCGCAGGCAGCTGGGAAGATTCTCCTGGTCAGCTTTTGCTTTTCTTTCTCCATTTCTGAACATAGGTCAGATAGAAAGACCTTAGGAGTGACTTTTCTTTATTAAGAAATGGTAAAAAGGGGCGGCCAGGTGGCTCAGCAAGTAAGAGCACCGGCTCCAGTGTCGGGATGATCTGGATCAAATCCGGGCTCAGATACTCAGCACCACACCCAGAAATAACTGGCTGTGTAACCTTGAGCAAGTTACTTAACCCCGATTGCTTTAAAAAAAAAAAAAAAAGAAATGGCAAAATCAGGAGCAGGGGTGGAGGATCCCAGAGAAGCATAAGAGAGAGAGAAATGTGCTTACCCACAAGGTCCATTCATGCCCAGTGTCATTCCTGAAGTCCTACCTCCCAGTTAAAGGAAACAAGCTTCTTATTTGTAAACCTAGAATCTAGCCCTCTAACTAGAGAAAGGGGATTCCTCCACACTTTGAAACTCATGAAAAGCATTCCTTATGCTTTCATTCTTTGCTCCAATGTCTGAAGGAGTCAGAGACTTGCCCAAACCAATATGTTTACTTGTGCCTTTGATCCCATCCTCTCTCTGCTGGGAGCTAGCCCCTTTGATTATTCCCATTTCTTATATTCATTCTTTTTTCATCTACTGACTTCTCCTCTGCTGCCTACAAACATACTGAAACAAAGGTCTGGAAAAACTTCTACCATCCCCTCAAGCTACTATTCTAGATCACCTGTCCTTTTACAGCCAAACTCCTTATCGCCTGCACTTTGTTACCCCTAAGAATCTGATTTCTGGTCATGTAGTGGGAACAATATCTTCCCTTTTATTTCTCCCAGCTCCCTCCTCCCCCCAAACATACACCATTGTGCACATTAGACTAGTTTTTCCTTTAAAGATATTAAAACCATCCTTGAGACTTAACTGTCTCAGAGAACTAAAGACTTGAATTGTTGACATCACTTCCTGGTCACCTGAGAACAAAATGGTTACAAATGGTTCCATTTCATTTCTGATGCTTGGCTGGCAGACCACCATGGCAAGTCAGGCAAGGGAGCTTCTATCAATCAACTGAATCAATTCTCCATGTCCTCAATGCATATACTTCTTGAATACCCTTCCCCTGGAATGACTAAATAAATCTCCTTTTGTTTACTGTTGAATGACCTAGTCTTAGAGTATCTCAGTGCACTCTAATATTCAATTTAAACTTCAAGGTGACCAGTGTGAGTAAGGTCTAGCCTACTATCATTCTCAACCTCATTTTTTGAGTAAAACTCCTCTTTACAAGGTTATCAATGATCTTTCAATTGCCAAATATGATGACCTTTCTCAATTCTCATCCTACTTGACCTGTCTGAACTTTGTGATCCTGTTGATTCCTCCTCTGCCCTAACTGCCCATTCACTTCACCCTGGAGTATTCACAATGTTTCCTCTTATTTCCTCTCCTATCTGTTTGACAGCAGTCATCCTCCTTTCCTGGTTGATCATCCATCTCCTACAGGCTAACCACGGAACACTCTGACTTGATACTTCTCTTTCTATACTCTCTCAGCAATGTCATCATTTCCCTTGGGTTCAGTTAAAATCTGTATGCAGATGATTCCCGGGTGTTTGTGTGCATATACACACATGTATATGTATACGTATGCATATGTGTCTATGTACGTGTATGTAGCCAATCCTAATCTCTGTTCTTAGCTTCAGTACTGTGTCACCAACTGCCTTCTGCACATTTCTGCCTGGATAACTCAACTCAGCAACTCAGCATGACCAAAATGGAAATCTTTATCTTTGCTCTTCAATTTGTCCCTTCTTCAGACTTCTTTGTATGTTGAGAGTGCTACTATCCTTCTAAGAACTTATATTTGTAACTTTGTTGTCTTCCTTAGTTCTTTCCTCTCCCTGATCCCCTATATCTAATGAGTAATTATTTGAGGTGAGTCCTCTACAAATTATGCCTGACATCAACTGAACAATCATTATTTTAGTTATTGAACCTTGCCAATTTTATCTCCAAGGCATCTGCTGAATCACTCCCCTTCTTCCAATCACCCAAACATGCCCTGAGTTCACATCTTCATCTCTTCTCTGTGCTATTCCAATCACCTCCCTTTCATCTCCCTAATTCCAGTCTCTTCCCTCTTGAATCCATCTTCCACATAGCCACCAAATGAATATTCCTGAAATACACATATGACCATGTCATTTCTCTACTCAAAAATATTTAGTGGTTTCCTATTATTTCTAGGACAAAAGGCAAACTGCTTGGTCTGGCATTTAATGTTCCCCACAATCATGTTCACATCTACCATTCCAGAATTATTTCCTGTTATTCTTTTTCATTCTAGCCAAATTGGCTTACCATTCATTTCCATTCATCATTCCATTCCTAGTCCCTCATTCCTAGAATTTACTCCTTTCTAAATTGAAGTGAAGCCATAGTGAGAAAGCAGAGGCAACTAGTATAGTCTCTTCTTTCTAGAAGTTTGCCACTGAAAGGAAAGAGACATCATATGATAGCCTGGAAATATAGAAGGGCTAAGGGTAGATGTTTTAAGGATGGGGGAGAGCCAAATATATGAGTAGACAGAATGAAAATATCAGTAGATAGGAAATGACTGATAATCTGCAAGGATAGGCAGTGGTTATAATTAAAAATAAAATATTATTTATTTATATTAAATAAATAATGGCACATGAATGTAATGCAATACTATTGAGCTATAAGAAATAATGACTACAGAGAAGTATCATAAGACTAACAGGAACTTACACAAAATAAGTAGAATCAAGAAAATAACGTACACAATTAGTATAATAACAAAACAATTAAAACTAAGTATTGTGAAATTACAACAAACTTGGCACCCAAAAAGTTACCCTTTTTAATGCTTAGTTTTGTTGAATTGTTTTCTCCCACTTTTTTTTTTATTCTTTGTTATAAAAATTACTCTTTGGGAGGAACAGGATAAGAAGGAGGAATAGGTTGGGAAATGTAGGTGATATAAAAACAAAACATAGGGGCAGCTAGGTAGAACAGTGAATAGAGCACCAGCTCTGCAGTCACAAGGACCTGAGTTCAAATCCAGCCTCAGACACTTAACACAAAAACTAGCCATGTGACCTTGAGCAAGTCACTTAACCCCAATTGCCCTCCCAATAAAAGCAAAAAATAAAATAAAATAATAAACACATAGATAAAATGTATTTCCAAAAATGAGCAAAAGGTAAGAAATGGTAAATGGAGCAAGTTTCTGAAGGAGACAGAAAGGGATGGAATCAAGGCCACAAGTTAAACAGTAAGACTTCACATGAGGAAATATCACCTTATCCTGAGACTGGAGCCAAAGAAAAGATAGATGAAGAGGGTAGAAAGCTTTTGAGATGTCAAATGGGAGAGATAAGGAAGCTCATAACAGATGGATGGATTTTCTCAATAAAGCAGGAGAAACAATTCTCAGGTACATATGCAATCCTTCTACAAGTGGGGTTTGTGACACCCAACTCCCACAATCTTCTCTTCTTATGCAATTCCTGTTCATTTCTTTCTATAAATGCTTTACAGGGTCCCAAAGACCTACTTAGCATGCAAGGAGACTCCTGTTGATTCTTCTAATTACTCAGGGGTCCAAATGCCACCCTTGGACTTTTCATATAGGATCACTAGATGGAAAAAAAATAAAAAGAGAAATCAAACAGTCATGATAAAGAGGGAAAAAATATACAAGATTGGTTCTTGAAGATTTTACATCTGTGTAATAGGTTGTGTGCATAGGATGAAAAGAATTCTAAGAATTTTTTTCCAAACCAATTTTATTTCTCTACCATATAACATTAGCTGTTTAACAGGACTTTTAATTATATGAACATCAATGTACTCCTATCAAAAATTCCCTTGATCCATTGATGTTCCTGGAATGATCCAGTATATAAGGTTTCTTCCTTCCTAAGTACATACAAGAAGTTCACTGTACTCAACCACACTAGGTCTTTAAGTCTGAGTGAGGTTCCAGGTATTGCAAAATCTTAGGGCCAAGCCACCAAATCAGGCCTTAGGTTTTCATGAGGGGCTATAGTCAAATCCCCAAGTGAATACCAGGAACTTCAAGCACTTGTAGGAAACATGGAAGAGTGATAGTTCACATATTTCATAAATACTATCATACTCTAAATCACCAGGTATATTATGATGCAACTGTTCTCGAATTACTGGGTAGTTTAGTTGAGTTTAATAGTTAATCCTGTGTGATAAAAGAGTAATAACAATTAATTCCATTTATCGCATTCAAAAGGAAGTACCATACATATCATGCATTGTGGTTTAGAAAGCAGAGGTAATTGAAGCTCTACCCTATAATTTTATGGTTCACTCTGTCTCCATAAGCATGCCACCTGATCGTAATTATGGAAGTTCTATGCAACTTTCATTGGGAAACTTGGAGCCACATAAAACGCATAAGGGATTTATCCATAAAATCCGAATTAAATGGGACTTGATTGAAACATCTGACCTCACTTCACTGGTCCCTACCAGCTCTTATATTTGATGATTCAGTAGAAGAAGTGTGACTTTTATTTTTGCAAGGGATTTCAATAAATCTTTAGGTCTAACCAGGCCTTATTTCTCACCATCTCCATCTGATTTCTGGTTGTTTGAAAGGTAACCTTGCTTAAAGGGGAGAATGCTAGACAGCGTGGAAGGTGGCCTGACTCCCAGGAGGCTCTGTTCATTACTTTCTGTGCACCTGATAACACATAATAGTTTTCTCGCATATTTCTGAAGGGCCAAGGAGCTGAGAGGAAATAGCTATTTGTCCTTCAAAGAAGGTCAATATTGCTCTCCAGGAGTGGTAAGGTTCAAGAGCTCCTCTGTAGGAAAAAAAAAGACAAGCTGTGGTGGTTGGTGACTCTTTGCTAAGAGGCATTAGGGCTAGCTATTTGCTGAATTTAGAATAACAATACAGAGGCCTGTTGCCTGAACCAAAAGACTGTATTTGAAACAAGAATCTTCCCAGACTCAAAAGACTTGAAGACTCCTTATTCATTTCTAATGATCTACGTGGGCACATATGATAGATATTGCTAAAAATAAAAATAAATAAAAAACTCCAGAAAGCATGGATGAGTATCATGAAGTCCTGGGAAGAAAAACGGAAGGTCTTAGAGGAACAGGTAGTGATTTCATTGCAGGTGCCTATCAAAGGCAAAGGTTTCAGAAGAAAAAGGCAGATTTCAGAAGTAAACACAGTACTAGAGATGTAATCTGATCCGGTTAAAGCTCAGAAAGGCTATCACTTCCTTATTGATATTGGGCAGCTAAATTGAACAGTAGTTCCATTTAATGGTTCCTGACTAAATGGAACAACACAGAGCTCTGGCTTTTAATCAGGTAAGCCCAAGTTCAAATCCTTCCTCAGACACTTATTAGCTGTATGACCCTGGGCAAGTCACTTAATTCTATTTGCCTCAGTTTCCTCATCTGTAAAACAGGCATAATAACACACCTATCTCCTGAGGTTGGTGTGAAGATTACATGAAATAATAAATATAAAGCACTTAGCACAGTCTTTAGAACATATTAAATGCTATACAAATATTATAATTAGTGTTATCAGTATTATTATATTTCTGGAGTCCATGCTTCTCTCAATGTAGCCCAGCATTGTATTGAATTTTTGACTGCCATATCATACCATTGAGTCACATGAATGTGCAGTTCCCTAAAAATGCCAGATCTTTTTCAGAACTGAAACCTAACATTGCTTTCTATTCACTACAAGACACTGCCTTCCAGTGGTCTGGGTTCAAGATGTATCTCTGACACATACTTGCTGTAGGACCCTGGGTCTGTAATTTAATCTTTCAATGTCCCCAGGAAAGTCTCTAAAACTATAAATTTCAAAGAATGTACTGATTTGTTGGGGGGAGAAATTTCCTAACCAAGAATTCTTTCTACCACTGAAATAAAGACATATATGTGTGTCAAACTATACATGTATCTTGACTGGGCATGCTCTCACATATGTGTGTTTATGTATATATGGGTGCATGTGCAAATATGCACATACATATATGTGTATACACCAAACTAGCTACCAAAGAGATGTTACAATGCTGGGAGAAGGAAGAGTTCAAATATTCAGGGGACAAAATTCAAGAAAGCAGACAGAAATAAAACTTATAACCTCAGGTGCTAATGTACAAAGTATGGGTGGATAACAAGTGAAACACAGATCCTAATTTGAGGATACAACAGGAGATAACAGGTGTCACTGAGAGTTGGAGAGATGAGAACCATGACTGAAATGTGGCCTAGGCAAAAAGGAAAAAGATTAAAAGTGGGGGAGGGGCAGGGAGCATGCTCTATTAGGAAGAAATATTCAGGTGAGGAGATCCAGGATTAACATGATGGAGAGCATCTGAGCAAGGATCAGTGGAGGTAGAAGCAGAAATTGTCACTGGAACATTCCACAGACCACCTGTACCAGGAATGTGCCACAGCTGACTGGAACCAACTCCAGAGATCTGATTGTTAAACCTAAGTGTAAGCATTTGCATCTCTGGCAAATGCAATAAAACAGGGCTTAGTTTATTGGTTTGTTGATTGTTTGGACTTCAGAAAGCGAAAGAGGAAATGTTAGTAATACAAATTAAATGTGTATCCTGACATATTCTAGATCAAGGTGGAGTGGAAAATTGGTTGTTAAACATTTACCTGCACACCATAATATAGAGAGACGAAACAGATAAGTATTTCAGGAAACAGACCATAAGCCTAGAGGCACAACATAATGGTGATCCAGAGTTTCCATTATCTGGGCATCTGCTCCCTTTCTGCCAAAACCAGAGTGGCTATTAAGTTATTAGCTCATCCTATAGGCAACTTCATCCCTTAAAAAGCAAAGAAAGCAATGAAAAAGACTGCTCTTCTGGATCTGATTCCCAACCAATAATGAGGAATCAGCTCATGATGTCACTTGAAGGAGTAATGAGAACCTTGAGAAGTTCACATTGAATCTTAGATGTGACCTGGAAGAACAAATTGGACAGTCAGACATGCACCCTAGATGTTGGAGGAGAAGTCTTCAAATAGTCCCAATACACTATATATCCCTTGCCTATAATACCAGAGGAAAATTCAGTCCATGAAGAAGGAGTACTCAAAAAAAAATGCAATTCTGAAGACACAGAGAGGAAAAGGGGAAGTTATCTATATGGACCTATATAACAAGCATTTTTTTTTGGAGGGCAATTGGGGTTAAGTGACTTGCCCAAAGTCACATGGCTAGTAAGTGTGTCAAGTGTCTGAGGCCGGATTTGAACTCAGGTCCTCCCAAATCCAGGGCCAGTGCTCTATTCACTGCACCCCATCAAGAACATTTTTTTTCATCAAGCATATTTTTAAAAGACATGAATAGAATATGGAAACAAAAGCAGATGAAAGACAAATAAGAAAGTGTGGTATGGTGAGGAGCACTAAACTTTAAAATAAGTTGAATCTGGTAAGGAATATTCAGTACCCTTAAAAAAAAAGAGGAGTTTTAGGTATATTTGGTAAAAATACAGTGATTAAAGAAAAAAAAGACCACTCCTAGGAATAGATAGAATACAAAAGAAGACTGAATTTCTCGATTTCTATTTCACTTTTTTTTTCTCTTCAAAGAAAATAATCTTCACACTGAAAGGAACGAAACTAAAAGGGATAATAAATCTAAGATGAATAGGGAATATAGGAAGTATAAATGGCAAGTAAGAGAGTATCTAGCTACTCAGGATGAGATCAAGTCATCAGACCCAAATGAACTTCATCATCAAGTCCTCAAACAAGAGCAAATATCGTTTCTGAGTCACTACCAAGGATCTCTAAAAGAAAGCCGAAAAGAGAAGACATATGCTAGAGGACTACAAAAAGGAAAAAGTTATCCTAATTAAAAAAAAAAAGGATGGGGAACATATAACATAGTTTGCTCTGGGTCAGTGAGTTTGATTTTAATTCCTTAGGCAATATCTAGAATATATCATTGAAGGAACATTGGGTGAATATTTGGAAAAGGAAGCAGTGACCACAGAGTCAGTATGGCTACATCAGGAATAGGATATGCCAGATTTATTGACTTTCCTTCTCTTGACAAAGTTACTAGACTGGTAGATCAGGGGAATCCTGTTGGTATAGGTTCACCTTGATTTTTGTAAAAGATTTTACAAAGTATCTCATGCTATTCATGTGGACAAAGTATGGGTTAGATAAATACTATAGTTACATGACTTTTGGAACTAGTTGAAAGGTCAGATGCAAAGAATAATCATTAATATTTCAGTGTCACCTTGGAAAGAAGTCTTTTTCTGGACTAGTTCAGGAGTCTGGCCCTAAACTTTAACATTTTTATCAGTGGCTTGGATAAAGGCATCCCTGGCATGGTTATTATATTTGCAGATGACACAAAGTTGGGAGAATTTTTAAATTTCTTGACAGACAAGAATGGGACAAATCTAATAAGATGACATTTAATATGGATAAATGAAAAGTCCTATACCTGTGCTCAAAAAATCAACTTCACAGGTATAAGATAAAGAATGAACACCTAGATACTAAGTCAATCAACAAGAATTTACTAATGCAAAGCAATACTACATTAAGGCAATGTGCTAGGAGCTGGGTATACAAAGAAAAAAAATATTCCTTCAAGGAATTTAGTCTATCAGGAAAAGCAAACATTTTCTTTAAGGTCTTTTTTCATATCAAGCAATTAATTATGAAAAGGGCAGAAAAAGTGACAATGTGCCTTGCACATATTAATTGTTTTTTAATTCAAAGTAAATAGAAGGCAATGGAGGGGGGACACTAACAGCTGGGGAAATCAGAGAAGAGGATCTTCGTGAATTGACCTTTGAAGAAAGCAATTCTACTACAAATGACCTGGGAATCTAAGTAGACTCTAAGGTTAAAATTATTTAAAAGGGTAGCCCCCAAAGCTAAGACAATGTTAATCTACATTCAGAGAGGTAGAGTGTACAGAACAAAGAAAAAACATTCTACACTGGTCAGACTCTGTCTGGACTATCAAGTTCAGTTCTCTGTACCACATTTATGGAAAAATCATGATAAATTGGAAAAGTCTAGAGAAGCCCAACCAGGATTATGAAGGTCCCTGAGGTAATGCCAGGTAAGGATAAATTAAAACTGGAAATTTTAAGCATAGAGAAGAGAAGAATTGGGGAAAGTCATGTCAGTGAATATTTTCAAATACCTAAAGGGCTGTCATGTTCAGGAGGGATTCAAAGGGGAAAGAAAAAAAAGGAAATAAGCATTTATTAAAAGCTATGTACCAGGCACTGACTTAAGCAGTTTACAAATACTATGTCCTTTGATCTTCACAACAATCTCTGAAGAGGTAGATGCTATTATTATCATTCCCATTTTACAATTGAAGAAACTGACATTAAGTGACTTGCCCAGGGTCACACAGCTAATAAGTATCTGGGGCCACATTTGAACTCAGGCCTTCTGAATTCAAGACCCTGTGTTCTAACCCCCAAGCCACTAGGCTACCTCTTGTCAAGAAGGTTAGGAAAACTTCCCAACCGTTTGGATTATCCTAAAGTAGGTTGCCTGAGTGAGGAATAGGTTCCCTCTCACTGTGTGTCTTCAAACAAAGGCTGGATGACCACTTGTTCAGGATGTTGTAGAGACGCTTGTGTTCAGTTAGGAGCTGGAGTAAATTTTTTCTAAGGTCCCTTCCAACTCCTGTGCTGTTTTTTTTTTTTATTTTTGTATCTCTTCTCTGCTTCTATTGTCCCCACATAATGATAATTTATCACATATTTGCCTTGCTTCAATTGTGATTATTCCAGTGGAATATCTGATACAATGCACATTTAAATACTTAAATAAAATCAAATCAGAAATCTTTTGCAGTATTATGATATACATCGTATTCCCCCAAAAGACTACAAATGCCATGAGGACAGAGACAATATCTTCTCTAAATTTTTAAATCTCCTCCAGGGCCTAGCAACTACTCTGCACACAGTAGGTAATTAATATATGTATTAAATTTAAGTAAAGAATCTGTAAGGCAAATAATTAGCATCTCTAACATATTTCTAAATCTGCCTATCTTAAAATTGCATATCTCCTGTCATTCATTCTTAAGCAGCTCCCTATATGAGATAGAGAACAAGGCAGATGAGTGATTCTCTTTAGCAAGGCTGTATTAAGAAATATCTGCATAGATAAATACGAAAATATTATGCAGACAACCATAGTTACTGCCCAGATGACGAAATAAGATATCTGAGCCAAAATAAAAACATCTCGACTATGTGTCTGATGATGACCTTTCCTGTCCTATATCTGTAGATTAAGCAGAACTTTTACACAAATCTGAAAACACAATGAGATGCCTGATTGGAAAATTTCTAAATATGTCTGCACGCTTACTAATGTCATTTCCTCACACAGAAAAAAAAATGAACCTACCTTATCCTTGAAGCCAATTTGTCTCCAAAGTACCTGACCAGAAAAGAGAGTTTTAGCTTATTAAAGGGGCCTTTGAAAATGAAGAGTGGTAATTTTTTTTTAAATTGGGGGCCAAATTGAGACTCTTTAGAAATTCTTTCAGGGCCTTTGAGGATGGTACCAGTCCCCTCTCACCCCAGGCTCCAAATCTCACCTCCCAACCAAACCAATTTGGATGAAGACCAGCTTCAGTTGTGACTGAACTATATAAAAACCCACATTGTCAGTCCCAGACCTTTCTTTAAGTTCTTTTAATAGATCAGGTCAGGATGGTATCCTTGTAATTTAGAGCAGTGAATAGTACAAATAAAGCACTCAATGACATCTAATCAGAACATTTTCTTTTCTTTTCTATAAGGCCATTATTCCACAGGGGTCCAGATTTCCCCAGCCTGTCAGTCATTACAGATACAAGCTGCCTGTGTGCATTTGAAAGCCATCAAGTATCTAATTTACCAGGGCAGAATTTAAAAGAGATGAGACAGACTTACAGCTGTAGTCCTCTCTTCCTTCACTGTAGAGCAGCCCAGTCCTCAAAAGCCAGGGCCATTCTTTCAGCTGATGGGAACCTCTTGTTTTACACATCGATGACCTCTTAGTTTTTTCTCCTCCCAACACCCCCACCCCGACCCAAACTGATCATATGTTTCATTCATAACCAATAGGCCAAAAGTTTTCTCCTGAACTTGACACAAAGAACAACTAAATGACAACTCAGAAAATAGTTACATGGCTGATACTAAATCCAAAGTGAATCTATCTGCTCAAAATGTTTAAATCTGATACATAAAGAAAATACATTAGGAGCATGCAAAAGTACTTTTAAGAAGCTGTCATCAAGCATTTATTAGGCACTTACTATGTGCCAGTCACTGTGTTAAATGCTGTGGCTGCAAAGAAAGGCAAAAAAACATCATCCCTGCTCTCAAGGAGCTCACAATCTAATGGAGGAGAAGACATGGAAAAGATCAGGTGCGTAAAAGACAGAGACAGACAAATGGGGAGCCATCTCAGAGGAAAGTTTTAAAAAACACACAAATGTAAACTGGTGTTACTGTTGTTTTGCTATTATTTTTAAGCTTTGGGGAGCTCTATGGCATAAAGTAATGAATAGGTCAGTTTGGGGCATAGAATGCCCTTCACACTTCTCCTTTCACCCTCTGACAAGGGAAAGAAATTACCCAAATCAAAGGATAAATGCTCAAGCCTATCAAAGGAGGTTGACACAGGTTGAGGATTCTTTAAGATCTTCTCCCCATTTTATTTCCCTAAATATTAAAAGCAGAGGCTATTTTTCATGTCCAGAAAAGAAAGGAAAAGACAAAGGAATTGGGGAGGCAATGTAGTGTGGTGGAAAGAACAGTGGATTTGGAGAAGAGCTGAATTCAAATCACAGCACTAACACTTAATATCTGTGACCTTGGGCAAGTCATTTACCTCTCTAGGCCTCAGTTTCCTCATCTGTAAAATGAGAGGGGTGGAATAGATGACCTCCAAGGCCCCTTCCCACTCTAAATCTATGATCCTATCAACTCTGAAGGGTCAGTAACAATAGGTACTTTAAAGCAAAAGAAATTAAAGAGGCATGGAGGGATTAGGGAAAGGGGAAGAACATGCTTTCCATCAACATTGCCCTGTATTGGCATACCTACTGAACTGTAAGCTCCTCCAAGGCAAGGTGCCATTTATCTTCATATACCTCTCAACATCTTTCACACTGTAGGAATTCAGTCAATGTTTGATGAATGAATGAATGAACACTTCTGACCTCCCACTTCTATTCACTACTTTGGGGCCTCTTTCCTACTCCCAACTTCCTTCAATATACTTTTCATTTTTCTTCCTCCATGACAATGAATTTTCCTTAAACCCTAAACAAAAGAAGGCATTCAAAGGAAGAGATGTATTTATTTATTGAACATATACTTAATAAGCACATGCTAATAATAGCAGCTCACATTTTTATAGCATATTGGGAGGTACATTTTTGTAAGCAGTATTATTCCTATTTTACAGAGGAGAAAATTGAGGCTCATAAAATGAAGGAACTTGTCCAAGGAAGCAGGGTCAGGACTGGAACTTAGAGCTTATGATTCAAAATCCAATTCTCTATCTGCCTCAAACACCATGCTGTTCCTACAGCATGAAAGAATTCATTATAAGGCAAGACTTGGATAGTTACCTTCATCTGGAATTTATTGAACATTTAGCAGAACTATGAGAGCAAATTAGCACAAATAAAAAGAACAAGAGAGGAAAGGGGAAATAGAGAAGAAATGCACAAAAGGGTGATTACCAACTGAAATAGGAATTAGTTTACTCCAAGAACAACTTTTCTAAATTTTCTAAGTTTTTTTCTGAATTTTCTAAATTTGCATCAGTTTTACTTTGTTGGGTTTTTTTTTTATTTCAATTGGTCTAAAATGAGGATGTCATGGTCAAATGTTTTATATACTCAACTAAATATACAGGTACTATTCCCAGGTGATAGAATGTGTGACGTGACCCTAAGCAAAAACATTTAAACTGTCTTTGCCTCGAGTTTTTATAACTGTAAAATGAGCTGAACTTACCAAAAAATAAACTGAGGGCGCATAAGATCCTTACTAAAGAGTATTTCCCACTATACTTTCCGCCAGCATTTCCCATCCTTTCCTTGGCCAAGCCTAGTCTCTCTCATAGCATTAGTCTGAGTGGCCACAATTATGTTTGCCAGTAAACACATCTGGAGATGGGAGTATACACCCGTAAAACCTGAACAGAAATGATCATTTTAAAAAGAGAAAGCTAATTCAATTCCCTTTAAACCCACTGTCCAATTTCTTTTCAACCCGGGTCACTCTGTTAATTTGTTTGATTAAATTAAATTATGATTTAAAAAAAATTTGAGCTCTGTCAAGCCACTTCATCTCTGGGGCTTTTTTTCAGCCCTCCTTCTGGTAAATGAAAGTGTTGAGTTAGATAATATCTATACTTCCTCCCATGGTTTCTCTATAAATATAGATATACATACACATGTGTATGTGTATATGTATATGCATTGTGTACATGTGTGTACATGTGTGTGTAATTTTTTTTGCAGATTGTCTCCCCCATTACAATCTGAGTTCCTTGAAGGCAGGTCCTGTTTTTGCCCTTTTTTTGTATCCTCAGTGCTTAGTACAGTTCCCAGTCACATAGTAAGCACTTAATAAATGATGGTTGACTGAATTCCAGCTCCAACATTCTATGAATCTAGAAGGCACAGGAATACAGTATTATTTGACCTTTTCTCTGAGAATTAAGAAACTATGCAAATTTCTATAAGAGAAGGATGCAGTAAACAGATTTTCTCAGTAATCTAACTCAGTGTTTCCATTCATGTAATTTTAAGAAGAGAAAGAGAGACAGAGACAGACAGACTGTATCCATCTGTTTTGGGAGATCCGACTAACCCCACATACTGGCATATATATGAATGTGTGTGCAGTATTTTACAGCTTTTGAATAGAAGGCTTGCCATCAGATTATCCTTTAGTTATCACATTTCACAAGTTTTTTTTTTCTTCCCCCCCCCCCAACAAGAAGCTCCATGTGAAGCATTTCACCCTAGAAAGCCCTGCCAGTCCAGTCGCTGGCCTCACACACTCTCCTGGTCCTCTGCTGCTTTGTGAGAGGGCTGCAAAAAAGTGTCCTCAGTGGCTCTGCGTTTCTCTGCTCCTCTGAAGCCATCAAAATGCATGAGGCCGACCCACCAGCATGTGAGCAGACGGGTAAGCCTGACAATTGACATAAATCTGATGACAAAAGATATCAGCATGTGAAGAAAGGCCACAGGACAGCCCATTCTTTTGGCAGTTTTCAGATTATCATCTTGTGGGCCTCTCTGAATGGTATATTTTCCCATGTCATAAACACAAGATTTTTATTTTGTTTTCTGAATAAAATGGCTAGTGTCAATTCCTAAACCTATTGGGTCCTAAAGCACAATATATATTCAGGCTGCAGGAGCTCCTGCTTGCTAGACCCAAACTTAAAGACACAAGGTAGCATCTAAAACAAACAAATAAGACAGAAGCTTAAAACAAAACAGGAAATGGACCTAAGAAGAATTACAATTAATTCTGCTGCTTTTATCTAATCCTTAAGTTTTCGTAGGAAGTTGGGTTTGAGTCACTGTTCCCAAATACTTATTAATAAGCCTATAAAGGCACTACACTAGAGGTTGTGGGTACAAATGATCTCAGACCTATAGTTCCTATGCTCAAAAAGTTGACAACCTAACAGGAACATAAATAAAAAAATAAAATTAATAATAAGTGAAGCAGCATGGTACAGTAGAATGAGTACTGGTTGTGGAATCAGAGGAACTGGATTCAAATCTTACCTCTGATGATTACTGTTTGTGTGACCTTGGGCAAGTCACTTAACTTCCCCAGGTCTTAGTTTCCTCACATGTAAACTATGAGATTATGATAGTCAGATGAGTGGTACTGACAGTGTGTGTGTGTGTGTGTGTGTGTGTGTGTGTGTGTGAGAGAGAGAGAGAGAGAGAGAGAGAGAGAGAGAAACACAGAGAAAGATTGAGAAAGAGCTGGGGCAGTCAGGAAAGACTTAGTGGAAAAGGTGGCCTTAGAAAGAGGAATAGGCTTTCATGAGGGACAGTCTGGATGAGGAAACGCCCCCTACCAATGAGGGCAGGAACTTTTTTTTTTCTACAACTCATTCTTAGAAAACTGGCTAGATCACTGAGAGTTCAAGGGGCATGCTTAGGGCCATGCAGGTCTTCATGCTTTGAGGCTCTTTCTCAGTCCACTACTCTTTGCCCATTTATTGTTTGCGTCAGATGAAATAATGTTTGCAAAATGCTACACATTGATATACGAGCAAACTAAATGTGAATTTTGCATACTGGGAAAGGAATGTACTCTGTTTTCCACTTTAAAAAAGAAATCTTGAACAAGACTGCGTACTAGAAAATACTGGGCTGCTAGCTGACTAGCTTTACCCAAGAATCTGATCATTTCATTATATTGTACTGTCCGGCTTTGGGGGATCTCTCAGGACACTAAGTAGTATATAATACACACAATTTCCAGTCACTGAGCTTAACAAGACAAATAAAATTCACACTCTAGAGATAAATGGGCAATGGGATGAGTGTAGAGTGGGAAGAAGCATCTACTGCCAAACAAACAGCAACAACACACAGGAACCTCAAAACTGTTTGAGCCTTCCCTTTCAGCATGGTACTTGGTTCATCACCTCCTTTGAACCAGTCTCCTTCCCTTGAACCAATGAGATCCAAGATAGGAATCCTTCATGATTATTTTATATCTCAATAAGCTGAAGTACATATCGTTATTGGCAGCAGGCAGCCACTCAAATT
Source organism: Petaurus breviceps papuanus (assembly GCF_028583685.1). Classification (NCBI taxonomy): domain Eukaryota; kingdom Metazoa; phylum Chordata; class Mammalia; order Diprotodontia; family Petauridae; genus Petaurus; species Petaurus breviceps. The sequence continues at coordinate 9,846,801 of NW_027186546.1, read as the reverse complement.
AAACTGGGAGAGCAAAGAGGTTCAGTTTCCACAGCTTGTAAAATTCCACCCCCTTAGCTGCGCAGTCACTTGCAGCTCTGCCTTCTGCCCCTCCCTCCCAATCCTGTCATTTGGCTCTCTCCAGTAACTGCCATTCGGAACAGCCTTCTGCTCTCCTGGGATTTCATTCCCAAAGGGACCGTTTCATTTCAGATCTCACCTCCCAACGTGGTGCTACACCACAAGCACCACTACCACCCTTTCTTAAAAATGCTCTCCACCTCTTTCTGTATTGCATAATGCAGAAGTCGATACCTGCAGGCAGGGAGCTGCAGGTGTTTGCTGTAGGCAGGTCGCCGAAGCCAGTGCAAACCAGGGCAGTTCCCCTAGTAGCAGAAATTAACACATTAGGAAGCTTGTAGGCACAGGCTGAGCAGCAGCGCCCTGCAGTCTAACTACAATATTTATTCATGATAATTAGCTAACATTGATTTAATTCTTTGGGGGGGTTTAGCAAATAATATCAATAGCATTCCCACTTGAAAAGCAGTTTGTGATGCAGCTCTATGAAAAGGGACCATATAAAATAAAATTAGTATTAATATTTGGCTCCTTTATTACCCAAATAGAGGAAACCCATTGTAGAACAATTTTCATTTGCAGTGATGTATCTATCTCCCCTTCTCTGCTTTGAAACCCAGGATATCAGAAAGGTGTGTAAAGGAGAAGGAAACTGTGCTTTCAAAATGTCAAACAACATCTGTTTCCCATTTCTGAGAATTACAGAGCTTTCTCCAGCCCTTTAACCCTTTAGTCCACATTGTATCTGTTCCTGCATAGTTTATGAGCTTTATCTTCAGAAGCCTTTCAGTGAATGAAACCTGATAGAGAAAGTGAATCTCTCCTTTAGGTTTTCTCCAAGGATTAGAAGGGAGATTTATTAGAACAACTCTGTTCATGCTGCTATACTTTAAAGTTGTGTCAACATTTCCATTATAAACCCTTACAACCAGGGATGTATAAGCATACTGCAGGAAGGAAGGAAGGAAGGAAGGAAGGAAGGAAGGAAGGAAGGAAGG
>NW_027186546.1:9770751-9845343 GCF_028583685.1 Petaurus breviceps papuanus | reverse complement strand
TTTTTTTTTTTTTTTACTTATGATTGAAGCTAGGATCAATCTAAGGAAAACTGGCCAAGTTGATAAAATCTGAAGGGGGAATGAGGAGTCTCCCACCTTTCTTTTCAATGAACTAGACCAGAAATTTAATCCTACCTAGCTAGAAGAGAATTTGTAGCTCATCTATCCCAGTCTCCTCATTGTACAGATGAGGAAACTGAGGCCCAGAGAACTTAAGTGAATGCCCAAGGCTACCCCATATTTTGAATGGTGCCTTTCTCCTCCTGCTTGTTGCCTTGGTGCCTTCTCTATCCAGGTACCCAATGCACTCATTCTGCCCAATTACTATCTATAGCCCCTGTCCCTTTTATCCCCTCATTCACTCTTATATAACAACCAGCCTGATGGAATAAAAAGAACATTGGCTTTGTAGTCAGAAAAACCTGGTTTAAATCCTGACTTTGCTACTTACTATCTATGTAACCCTGGTAAATTAACTTAAACTCTCTAGTCCCCCAATTCCTCAGCTACGAAAGAAGGGTGCTGGACAAAATTGATTTAGAAGGTCTTTTCTAGTTCTAAATCCTGCAATCCTCTCTTTGCTCAATTTTCTAATCTGCAAAATGAATTGGTTATACTAGATGGTCCCCTCTATATCTAAAGTTTTATGAATCCATCTTTCATGAATTTTTTCATGACAATATTTTTCAATCTATCTTTTATGAATTCCATCTTTTCTTTATCCAAAACTTCTTTTCCTGTCTTCATAAAGACACTTCTATCCCCTAGCTGTCAGGTTGGGGAAAAAAATGGTAAATAAGCACTATGGGGCAAAAAACTGATGAAGCAATAAAAACTGATTCCAGGGGGCATTTACCTTTTAACACAGAGCTCAATGCTGTTAACCAAAATAAATGGATCTCTTCTGGTGGGAATTCCAACATAAGCCTCAGGTTGGTGGGGAAGATATTTTTAAATGAGGGATTTTACTCAATCAGTAGCTGTTGATTGAACTAAGAATCACTATCTACTTCAGAAATAAAGTGACAGAGAAGAAAATGAAGCAATGGGTCAGGTCAAGAAAATTCAAGAGGAATTCCCCAAGATCTGGCTCTTGACCTCTAAGCATTCAATCTTTACCACATAAAAGTCAAGAACAGACAAAGCTAAGAAGATGAAGTTCATTCTCTCTATCGGTTCAAATGTACATTATGTCTCAAAAGTAAGGAATACTTTATTTACTAAATTTTCCTCATGAGAAAAAATGCCAGTGAGTATAGACAGGCTACAACGTATCACAAATGGTTCCTTGAACATGAGACTTCTCATGGAAGGACAGGTCAGAATGAAAAAGAAGGTGAGCCAGGAACGTTCCAGAAATTAGAGAATAATAATTAACATTCATGGGTAACTTTACATAAGTATCTCATTGATTCCCCTAACAACCCTATAAAATAGGTGTTACAACAACATGACTAATTTGGAAATATGTTTTACATGATTGCACATATATAACCTATATCATATTGAGAGAGAGGGGAGGGGAGAAAAAAAATTTGGAACTCAAAATTTTGTACAAATGAATGTTAAAAATTGTCTTTATGTATAATTGGGAAAAATAAAATACTATTAAAAAAGATAGGTGCTACAGGTTTCATTATCCCCACTTTTCAGAAGACAGAAAAGACATAAAATGAGTTTCAAAGACATAATTCAAACCCTACTCTCTTCTGATTCAGTCTAACATTCATTCCACTATGCCATACTGACTTTCTAGCATGGTCCTTTGCACTATAGTAGGCACTTATTAAATGTTTGTTGACTGACTGACTAAATAATAGATGGACAGCCAGACTACACGGATACCCTTCAAAAATAAGAGAGTCAGAGGAAGGTCCCCAAATCAGATGAATCCTCTCTGGAGAAGGATTTACAGAAAATCATGATATCATCATAAATCTAGCTAAGCATCTAAGATTGTTTTGTTTTGCTTTTAAATTAACAAATAGTGCGTAACACTTGTGAGACAATAGATATTGGTATCTGACTTTACACAGACTGACAATTTTTCATCTGGAGAAAAAAGAATGGTAACAAATTTCACACCAAATTATTCTACTTAAAGGAATATTCACTTGTGGCAACAAGGTCCATGCCTAATACTACCACTACAATTATGATGGCAATTTAGGATGAAAGATAGCATCTTCTCTACTCTGTGTGGCCCAGATTTTGTACCTCAACAATCCAGATACACCTGGCTCTTGATTTATGCTGCAAAGAAATCTAGATTGAAGGGATAATCAAAAATCTTATTTTAGTCAAGTATTTTCAACCTCCCCTAAATGAAACATTTTAGCAAAATGTAGGAGAAATTCCTGTTTTGAATTTCAACTTCTTTCTCCTGCCCTTCCCACCCTCTAGTAGAAAATAATGGAGAGGAGGCAAAACATTTAAAAAACTGCCTATGAGAAGAAGGCATCACAGTCTGGTGGAAAGAGCAGAGGCTTGGCAGTCAGAGGACTTGGGCTCAAAGCTCACCTTGGATGCTTCTTACTTGCCTAGTCATTTAAATTCCCCAGGCCTTGGATCCATCACCTACGAAATGAGAAGTTTCTGAGGTCCATTATAACTCCAACTCTATGACTCTCATCTACGAGTTGTAAATTTTCAAGGAAGATTGAAGAACCTCATTGTCTTATGGGGGAGTAGCTAGAGTCTTTATAAATAAAAGTGCAATCTACTGATTTCTTGTGATACTGAGCAGTAATTTGACCTTTCTGGACTTCATTTTCCTAATCTATACATGAGGGGATTGTAAAAGATGATCTTTTAGGTCTCTCTTCCAAATCTGAAATGTTACGGTTATTTCTGTCGTGGATAATTTGCAATGTGGTCTTGCCTGAAGGTGAAGAATAAATGAGATGATTTTTTATGGTGCCTACCAGTCCTGTTTCAATTCTAATTAGCCAGTCAGAGATAATGAACAGCTAATGCCTTGCAAGGACCACTAGATTTTCACAGTCCCCTTTTCCCCCAACCTTATACCACACTGACCAGAGGGAGAGTCTCCAAAAAAACAGATAAAAATCTTTTTGCACACCTACATTTTCATAACCTGGTTCTTACATGTTCACATGAAACAGAAAAAAAAAAGACTCCCCACAATCTGGCACAATCCAATTCTGACTGCACTCCAGTAACTTAAAAAAAAAAAATCTTGCTTTTTTTTAATTGAATTCTTTCAAGCAGTGTGGAGCAATACTGCTGGGTAGATCTTGTGAGAGGAGATAATTAAAACACAAACAAACTAGTTCTTTCATTTAGAATAGCAGACACTGCACATGCTCAGGACTGCTGGCTCTAGCAAAATCCCGAAGGATACTTAGCATGCAAACAGAGTCCACATTAGAGATAGGTTCAGAGGTTTGCTTTAGAGATACAAACCCTTTTGCACTGGAAATCAGGAAGGGAATCTCAGGAAAATCAGGCCTTTTCTCTGACACTGCCAATAGAGCTGGGTAAATAAAATAATGCCTTTGGCAAAGGACTCTTCACAGAAGTAGGGGGCTCAGGCAAAGAGCTTGCTTCATCTTCCTCCCTAGTCTTGAGCCCTACAAAAGGATTACTAATCTGGTGGCCTCTGGAAAAGTAAATAAAAATGGAACAACAAAAGAGACAGATGAAATTCTTCCCTGAGAATCATTTTCCCTAAAGCATCAGTACCCTGGATACAAATAATCAATGTGTTCTTACATCCTTGATTCATTTCCTATTTGTCATTATTTGGATTGATGTGTAAATCCCACCAGTGTTGGTGATTATAACCTTGTTTTCAGGAACTCTCAGTGGAGCAATCCTACCCTACTAAGTGAAAGAAAGATGCTGAAATAAACAGTTTGGGGTCCTCTGTAGTTGCTTATTAAATTAGTCTCATTTTCCCCCCCATAGAATCATAGCTCTAGAGACAGAAGGGCCCTTGGAGCCATCTAATATGACCTCTTAATTTTACAGATGAGAAAACTGAGACTCAGAAAGGTTAAATTAAATATAGTGCCTAATAATCGAATAGGCACTTAAGAAATGCTTGTTGAATGAATGAGTTTTATTTTCTATGCTTACACTAAACTTGTACTAAATGCCAACAAAGCAAAAGGCACTGGATAAAAAAAAGGGTGTTGACATGATTCTAAAGCACCTGAGCAAACCATTTAATTCAATTGAACGCAGGGAAATTTTCTTGAGTTGGGAGTGGGGGTTATTGTATAAACAAAATAATCTGTTGATTGAATTACTACTTCTGGCTTCTAAAGCAGGTTTGGTATTGTGTAGCCACTACCAGGGAAATAGCTCTTACACACTGACAAACATAAATAATAGGAACAAGGGGAAGGAAGGAGTGCACTGAGAATGAACCATGAAGCTAACATTTGCAAAGGACTTCCCAAAGTATGACCAAGCATTTTCTTCAAGAGTATCTATTTCCATTGGCAAATACACCCTGACAGAGCAGAATGAAGACCAGCACCAAGAGTATACCTAACTTCAGAAACAATGTCTTCTTCACAAATATACAAGAGGATACCTCCAATCACATTTCAACACACACTCATGGGGCATTCCTTGACAAATTAGGTCAGTATTTCTTTAAAGGCAGAAATGACTACAACTTCAGTTCACTTTAAAAAACATATTTTAGGAACTAATTAAAAAACAACTTTGAGCAATCACTAATCTATTGAGTAATGCTATATCCCTGTCCTTCTAATATAAAAAGTAAATCATGTAAAGAATTCTATTTTAATTGAAGGCTAGCTGCAAAAGTAATCCAAGGATTTCAGGGGTAATGTGGAATCCCAGGTACCCCCTCACACACACACACACACACACACACACACACACACACACACACACACAAAATACAAGTTTCCACCTACTTATTACTCATGCCTCAAATTAATTCTACCACTAAAGATAAGTGCAACATTTATTAACACTTAATTTAAAATTTAAAAGGCATCAAGAAACCTTGCTTAAGATAGAGTCCTTTTACTCCAGAAGAAGTAACATTTTTTTATCTGATCAGTCATGTATACCTTAGTATAAATTATAAAGTTTCCTTGCTCCTGATGGTGGGGAGAAAGAAGACTAACTAGTATGACAGAATGTTATACACACTGTCAGATAACAATCTCTGTTATCAGATCTATGCACTTAATTGTTTTTCATTATCATAAAATAGGGTTGAATCTCTAAGGGGGAAATGACTTTTACATAAATATGATGTGAAAAAATAAGTCACCAATACAATATATTTAATAGAAAATTAATTAAGAGTAATAGTAAAGTAATAATAATAAATGATAGAGGGGCAGCTAGGTGGAGCAGTGAATAGAGCACTGGCCCTGGAGTCAGGAGTCCCTGAGTTCAAATCTGGACTTAGACACTTAACACAAGAACTAGCCATGTGACCTTAGGCAAGTCACTTAACCCCAATTGCCCTCCAAGAAGCAAAAAATAAAAAATAATAATAAATGATAGTAATAATAATAGTGAAGTACTTTCAAATTTTGAGTCTGTAAAAATGTGAGATGTTTCTATTATTCCCATATCCTGAAGAATAGATTTTAATGGGGGCAGCTAAGTGGCTCAATGAACAGAGCACCAGCCCTGGAGTCAGGAGGACCTGAGTTCAAATTCGGCCTCAGACACTTACCACATACTATGTGACCTTGGGCAAGTCACTTAACCTCAATTGCCCTGCCTTCCCCTCTCCAAAAAGACAAAAATAAAATAAAATTTAAAAATACAAATAGATTTTAATGGGATCATGGAAACAATTAAAGAGAAGAGAAAGCAAGGAAAGAAGAAAACTGAGAAAGTTCTCAAATTCTAACTACTAAACAATTAAAGCCTGGGGCTAACCTTGGGAACAAAATACTGAACAGCAGAAAGCAGCAGGAACTACACCCTCCTTAACTGTACCTTCATGTGAAGAAGGGAGATAGAGAAGGGGTAGCCACAAAATCCTTATCACAAATGCTTCTTGCAATTTCTCTCATTACCCACCTGATTAGGATAATCAGTATGATCTCCAAACAAACTGCTCCAGATCTCTGCTGCCACTCAACTCAGGGCTGCTTTATTTAGCCTTCCCAAGTGAAAAAACTCAATCCTTGCCAACACTGGGATTAGAGAACCCAAAGGCGCTTAAGGAAGTTGCCTTAGTAATTGACACTCTTAACTGAGTCAGTCCTGAATTAAATATCCTAAATGAAATGTGATGATGAGATGGGAAACCTGGGGACACCGAGAGTCATTCAGGAGACCCCTCCTTCTTTTCCCCCTCCAAGAGGCAAGGTGCCCAATGTCTTGTTCACATTGCCTCCTGAAATATGGAGAAGATGGAACACAAACCAGTCAATAGAAGCATTGGGCTTCGGAGGTCAGAAGACCTAAGTTCAAATCTTAGCTCAGGCACTTATTCATTATGTGACTGTAGGAAAGTGAGTTAGCCTCAGTTTTCTCTATAAAATGTAGGAGTTGGACTCCAAGGCTTCTGAGCTCCCTTCTAGATCTAAATTTATGCTCATACAAAACTGGTTGCCAACAATGTCACTGGAGGGAATTCCTATTATCTTATTTCCTCATCAAACAAATAGATAAGTATCTTATTTTTTTCATGAGGACTGTAGGCATTGTTGGAATGGGAATTATGAATGATGTTGATTCTCTTGTCTCAAGTTTTTTATGGCTCAGTTGAGCAATTTGGTATTTTTATACAAACCCAATGGAAATACAAGGGCAGCTTGGTAGTGCAGGGGATAGAGGTCTGAGCCTGGAGTCAGGAAGACTCCTCTTCCTGAGTTGAAATCTGGCTTCAGACCCTTACTAGCTGTATAATTTAATCCTGTTTTTCTCAGTTTCCTCATCGATAAAATGAAATGGAGAAGGAAATGGCAAACTAATCCAATGTCTTTGCCAAGAAAACCCCAAATGGGGTCCTGAAGAGTCACATACAGCAGAAGAACAACAACAACAGAAGTAAAAAGTTTCTACAAGAAGCGCTCCCCCAAGGGCGACTAGGTGGCACAGTGAACAGAGCACAGGCCCTGGAGTCAGGAGGACCTGAGTTCAAATCCAGCCTCAGACACTTAGCACAAAAACTAGCTGTGTGACCTTGGGCAAGTGTAATGGGAATGCAAATTTGGAAGATCTTCCCTGCCCCTAGGCTAAAATGCACCTGAAGCCTGGGGAGGGAGGCTTGTTTTTCAGTAGATATTTCTTGATTGGCCAGTGAGTCAATAAGGTTGTTACATTCTCTGAGCCAGGAGAAGGCTATATAAGCCCTGATGTGTAGCTTTGTTTTGGGACTCACTTTGAGAAGTGTTCTGTGATTCGATCTGAATTCTGGGAAGCCGTTGTTGAGAGTCCCCCGGCTTTGAAAAACCCAGATGTGGAAACCCAGATGTTGACTGGGTATGGATGTAATGGTTGGACAGTTTGGAAAGCTGTCTACTTGATCTGTTTCTGTCTTGATAATTCTGCCTGTATGCTTTGAAGTTCGGGGTGCTGACCTTTTTGCCCTGAATAAGGTAAACGATATATGTCTGACTGATTAAAGTAAGCTTGTTAACCCATTTTGAGTTGCTTTCCTTTAACAACGCAGATCTAAGAACCTGTATTGGCAGCAAACCCTGAGGACGCGCTTGGGGTGCTTGCTGCTATAGCAAGTCACTTAACCTCAATTGCCCTGCAAAAAAAATTTTTTTAAGAAGCCCTCCCCCCTCCAACTTCACATGGCTCTTTGATTTGTAGCTCTCTAATGCAAGTGTAATGTAATATTGTATATGTTGGTCATCTGTGTTAGTATAATGTCCCTACTATACACTAAGCTCCATGAGGGCAATAACATTATCCTAACTAAACTTTTCATACCCTTCAGTATGTAGTACAGTGTTCTTCATTCTGCCACTGCAGACATCTAACTATGCCACATCCTGGATACTTCCTCAGAGCCTGGGGCCCTCTCACCCTGGAAAATTCCTGTTTTGTCAGATCTCTTCACTTGCTGGTGAGTTCTTCCTAAAGCTTCCATTTTGGGAAGGCCCTCAGGAGGGCCAACCTTCATTCACCACCTGCTGTGTACCTGACTTTCCAGACTCCAACACTGGCTAGGCACTTTGTAAGCTATAAAAAAAATCGTTAAGTCTGAATCTCTGCTTTTAAGGAACTTACAGCCAGTCGTGATTATAACACAGCATCAAATAGCTTTAATATAGAGTAGAATGTGATAAGCAGAGGAGAGGCACAAAGCTTAAGCTCTGGGCTGCTTTCAGCTGTGGGTCAAATTACAAAACTTTGTTCAGAATAATATATTTAAGTCATTCTGAATTGAACCAAATATTTAGGGTGTAATGATATAAAATAATAGCTAATAATGGGGAAGCCATTTAAGCTTCTTCAGCAGAAGTGGAGACAAGTCTATGCTTTTAAGATATTAATTTGACAGCTGTGTAGAAGATGCTATGGAAAGGGGTGAGACTAGATGCAGAGGGACTAGGCAGCTAGATGGCACAGTGGAGAGAGAACTAGGCCTGGAGTCAGCAAGACCTGAGTTCAAATCCAGCCTCAGACACTTAGTATCTGGGTGACCCCGAGCAACTCAATTTCTATCTGCCTCAGTTTCCTCAAAAGTAAAATAGGGATCACAATAGCACCTACCTCCCAGGGTTGTTGTGAGAATCAAATGAGATAATATTTGTAAACCACTTTTCACAGTGCCTGGTTTATAAAGGTGCTTAATAAATGGTCCTTCTCTTCCCTAAACGACAAACTAATTCACACTAAGATGATGCTAACTGCATGTGTTATCTGAACTAGAAGCATTTTCATTTTATGAGGACTATTTAGAGAGTAAAATCTATAATTTTCAACATAGTAACAGCTGGATAGGGATGATATGGGGCCTAGAAAGCCACTCAAGTCACAACAAGTAGGTGAACACATATTCAACCCATGCTCTTACGAATCCTTACCCTGATCCTATATTTCTGTATCCATGACAATGTTGCCATTGTTTAGCACAGTACCTGGCACACAGTAGGTACTTTACAAAAGCTTGACTTTGTAGAATATAAGCTCCATCTCACTTTTCTGTTTGTATCGCTAGCACCTACCTAGTCCTTGGAATGGAAGTGGTGCATAATCAATGCTTATTGATTAACTGATTCTCCATTTCTAATCATACCTGAATCTTATCATTTGTCAATTTTAATAGAACTTTTCCTTCAAAATACTCAAAACAATATATAAATATCAAATGATGAACATTAAACATTTGGATTACAAAATTCTCTATTCTTGTTCTCTTCCTGTCCTAAGGGATCATGGGAGGGGAAAAGAGAGGAAGAAGCATCTAAAAGGTATCTTCCAAGTTTCATTACATATTTATTATACCACCCACTGTGATCTCACCAAACAGACCTCTATTTCCCTCACTCACAATACTCCACAGTCATCAGTCATCTTCTATGCCTGAAATTGGCTCGTACCTCACCTCTGTTTCATAGAATCCAATAATTTCTTCAAAACATAGCTCGAGCATCAACTTCTACAGAAAGGCTTTCCTGATTTCCCCTCCCTCCCACCAGTCTATATCGTCCCTAACTATTTATATGGAATTACCTCATATTTCTTATGTATTTACCCTTTATATATTTATAGATTCCCCCACCCCGGCCTAAAAAAAGAAAGTAAATTCCTTGCTTCATTTTTTGGCTTTGCCAACTGCCAACACATAATACAGTGCTTGACACACAGTAGACAGTTAATAAACGTTTGTTGATTGATTCTTTGGGGGTGATTATAACAAACAAAAATTGGTGCCATTCCCACTGCTCTAGTCAGGGATTTTAGTTCTACACACACACACACACACACACACACACACACACACACACACACACATATTCTCTTTCTTTCTCTTTCTCTCTCTCTCCCTTTCTCTCCCTTTTTCTCCCTCCCTCCCTCTCTCTCTCTCTCTCTCTCTCTCTCTCTCTCTCTCTCTCTCTCTCTCTCTCTCTCTCTCTCTCTCTCTCTCTCTCACACACACACACACACACACACACACATACACACACACTCTTTTATTTCTCTCCCAGAAATTAGCAAAGCCTAAGTCCAGGGATCCAAATCAAATATTACACTTTCAGTTCAGTAGTTTTTCAGTCATGTCTGACTCTTGGTGACCCCATTTGAGGTTTGCTTGGCAAAGATACTGGAGTAGGTTTGCCATTTCCTTCTCCAGCTCATTTTACATTTGAGCAACTGAGGGAAACAGGGATGAGTGACTTGGCCTGGGTCACACAGCTAGTATTAGCATCCAAAAGAATTCCCAGCTTCTATAGAGAGGCCACTATAACATGTAGAAACCACACTAGTGTTAGAGCTGTAAGAATTCAGTTTAAAATCATGCCTCTGACACTTAAAATCTAATGCAACAAGCATATAGTAAGTATCTACTACCACGCATACAGGAAGTACTTAACAAGGGCTAGGCAAGTCACCTAATCTCACTAAGCCTCAGTTTCCTCATCTGTAAAAAGGGATAACAATACTTGTACTGCCACCTCAGGGTTGCTGTGAGGAAAGTCTTTTGTAGACCTTAAAGGTATACATAAATTAAAGTTGTTATTATCATACCACTCCAAATTAATTAATTTAAAACATCAAGGGAACAGCACATGGGCATGCAGAGGCACAATTAATGTGTCAGGTTTAGGGCAAACTGGCCAAAGATAAATTACAGTACTACCCCTGTAGCTGTGAGTCATTCCTTCCTGCTTGCCTCAAACTGCCACAGAAGGCTGAGAAAGATGTGTGGTGATGTCTTCCAACATGTAGAGAAACTTGAAGTATAAGGCAAGGTTAAAAAGAGGATACATAAATGATGCATCTATACTTGGTAGCTTTTGTGGAGGCAATGTGGTACAGGAGAATAGGTGTTGTCAGGAATCACAGGACCTGAATTCAAATTCCAGTTCTGGACAAAGCATTTAACCTCTCTGAATCTCAGTTTCCTTCTCTGAAAAAATGAGGGGGATAGATGACCCAAGGCCACATGTGACCCTCTAGGTCTTCAAGTGCAGCCCTTTGATTGAATCCAAACTTCACAGAACAGATTCCCTTAATAAATGGATTTGTTTTGTAAAACTTGGACTCGGTCAAAAGGTTACACCCAAGGACCTAGAAGGACACAGGTTCCCCACCCATGATTTAGGTCATCTGGCCAGGGGTCTGAAATGCAAGGGCCAAATCCTGCCAGAGTCTGTTTTTATACAGTTGGCAAGCTAAGAATGGTTTTGTTTTGTTTTGTTTTTTTATTATTCTTAAATAAATAACACACATTCTTAGCTCACTGTCCATATAATTTTGGCTGGCCTTTGGACCCAACTTTGCTGACCCTCTAATTTAGACCAACCACAAATTAATGTAACTGACCCTGGGTGATTAGCAATGGAGGTACTGGTGCCCTCCACAAAGCAGGCTCTCTTGACTGAGCTTTTAAGAATGACCAATTGTCATATTTCTTGCCTTCTCAAAGGGTGGCAGAGGGGTGGAGTATGGGAGAGACTTTGGAATTGAAAATAATCTTTTAAAATAAAACCATTTTTAAACATTAAAATATAAGAACAGAAAAAAGTGATCCATCCTCCCTTTCCCCCAAAGTGCAAAAAATTTATGGCACCTCAAGTTGACAGACAGATACTAATTTGCCCCCTGCAGCGTCTGACCCCAGAAAGCCTGAGTAAGGTAAGAAGCAAATGTCCCTGGTTAATAAGTGTCACTTCCCTTAACTTAGACTTTTTCTTCATGGACTATGAGGTGAACTCACCAGGGGAAGCAGGAGGAGAGAAAAGGGGGAGGGGAGGACAAGTGTAAACTCAGCCTTCCCAGCAAGCCAAGAAAATAGTCACCATGTTTGTGTTATCCTCAGGCTTTTATTAGCCTGGAAACAGGGAGCCCTCCAACAGAAACCTAATGATTTTCTTTTCCTCTGAACTGTTGCATCAAACTACAGTCACCGTGACTGTAGTTTCACATTGTAAAAGGGGAGCACATATTCAGGTGGGAAAACAATCCCTGGATAGGACCATTTTAGAGACACTAGGTCTGGGGGAGATGGGGTGGCAGCCTGGCTGGCTCTATCCCAAAGCTCACTCTCTAGTCCCCGAGATTTTCCCTTCAGGGGAAAGAGGAAGGAAATCCAACCTGGTTGTACACAAAAAGTCTCCAAGGAGCAGGTAGGCACTCATGCTTTCAGTACATGTAGAACTCTGATGAGGCATCCAAGTCTGGGTTTGGTTTTGGGTTTGCTTGGCTGGTTTTGCCTCATGACCTGGCATCAAAGTTGCTTAACCTAATCCTGCTTTAGGCTGCCCATCTACCAAGTGAGCATAATACAAAGTTGTTTATTAATTGTCCTAAGAACTTCTGATGAAATGAATAATTAAGTGCTCAGTATTATCACTGATTCTAATTACTAAAGAGATGCAACCAAATTACAATGGATTCTTCAATTTATTCCTGTTATATGAATAGGAGGACTCCCTTCTCGGCTCTAATAGAATGTAAACTGCCTGAGGGCAGAGACGGTTTTGTTGGTTTTTTTTTTTTTTCTTGAATACCCAGCACCCAACAAAATGTCTGGCACACATTATGTACTTTATTTGTCCTTGTTCAGTTGTTTCTCAACCATGTCCAACTCTTTTTGACCCTATTTGGGGTTTTCTTGGCAAAGACACTGGAGTGGTTTGCCTTTTCCTTCTCCAGCTCATTTGACAGTTGAGGAAACTGGGGCAAGCACAGTTAAATGATATGCCTAGGGCCACACAGCTAGTAAGTAAGTGTCTGAACTTATGAAGATGAGTCTTCCTAATTTCAGACCCAGCACTCTCTCCATTTTGTTACCTAGGTGCCTCTGCATTTCCATAGTTTGTATAAAAATTCCAGATTGCTCTATTCACCATGTCACCTAGTTGCCCCCTAGGTACTTGATTAATGCTTATTAATAGAGTGATTGATACTACCTATGTGACCTTGAACAAGTTACATGGGCATTGCCTGGCACCTAGTAAGCACTATAGAAGTATTAGCTATTATTATTAATCTCTCTGGACCTCTATTTTCTCATCCATAAAATGAGGTGACTGGATAGGCTGACTTATAGCTCTAAATCTAGGATAGGATATCAATAGAGTATAAAGTCTTTGGTATGCCCTGCCAAGCCAGAATGGTACATCCATAGGCTGTCTGCAAGATGATGAACATCTTGACTGCAGCAACTCACAAATATTATCTACAAAGAGTTCACGATTTAGTATCACAGTTAGAGTTGAAAGGGAGATTAGGGGCCATCTGTTCCAATCCCCCTCATTTTGTAAAGAAGGAAACAGAACCAGAGACATGCCAAATGTCCCACAGATAGTAAGTAGCAGAGCAGGGATTTGAACTCATGTCTCATGACTACAAATTCTGTGTTTTTTCAACTGCACTTCACTTACCTTCACTGATAGGATCACTGATGCTTGAGGTATTTTCTGCCATACATGGAATTATGGAATCAAAGAATCAAAATGGCTTTAAGAAGACATCTAGTTTAGGGGCAGCTAGGTGGCTCAGTAAATAGAGCGCCGGCCCTAAAGTCAGGAGGACCTGAGTTCAAATATGGCCTCAGACACATAACATTTATTAGCCATGTGACCTTGGGCAAGTTGCTTAACCCCAACTGCCTTCCAAAAAAAAAAAGACTTATAGTTTGACCCATATCTAAACAATCAAAGACTGATGTGAAAATATTGACTAAAAATTTATCTTTGTATGACATTTTGTCCCTGTTCACAAGATCTAGAAATCTAGTTTTGGAAACACGATATCAAATCACCATCCAGGGGCAGAGTAAACAAACAAAGCTCAGTACTGAACCATCTCCAATCCAACCCTCTATTTCAAAGCAGTGGTTTCTACTAGAACAATCCCAGGTCTTCCTGACTTTAAGGCTCCTTTCCAACAGAATAGTTCGAAACAGTACATCAAATCCATTATAAAGCCATATAGTACATCTCTTACCAGGAAACATGGAGGGTGAAGGGTTTGGAAGACATATGGTAACTGAAAAAAAAAAGAAAATAGTCTGAAGGGGCAGTCAAATCAGGCATCCATTCCCTCAGAGCACCCACGCCCCATCCCCTCAGGGTCCCAAAAGAGGGGTACCACATCAACAAAACCCTTGGGTTAGTATATGTTGTTCTATCAATAACCTTCACTCCCCTAAATTGAGACATTTCTCTATCATGTATTATGAGATAATCTCACTAGAGCAGCATGGTGACAGTAAATAGAAGGTAGTCCAAAGGTGATTAAACCAGCTAGCACTGACTGATGGGACACCACAAAACATGGCACCAAACTAAGGTCACTAACTGTGCCATGGTAACTTGCCCTATTGAAAATAAAGTGCCAAGGGAAGAAGCCCATTTCTCTGGGTCAGTCCCATTGGAGTTATTATTATTCATACTGGACCTATGGGTCTCAATGCTCACTATGAAAAAATGTCAATCCAAGTCAACAAGGGATACAAAATAACAAAAGTATAATCTATACTAGTTAGAAGGAACATTAGAAGACCTCTAGATCAAACTAACTTAAAACATGAATAAAATTATGGTCTTAGGGTCTGAAGAACTGAATTTACACATGGTTCTGTATGCTAGGTAAATTACTTAACCTCTCTGATTCTCAGTTTATTCATATGTAGGAGAGGGGGAATAATAATATTTGAAATCCTACCTTGCTGGGAGGAAATCAATCAACATTTAGAAAATCTACAAGCATTCATTAAGTGTTTATTGTATGGGAGGCACTGTTCTTAAGCAGCTGGAGACACAAAGAAAGGCAAATATACACACATGCATACATATACATGTATATGTTTGTGTGGGTTGATAAAGCACTGGGCCTGCTGTCAGGAAGACCTGAGTTGAAATCTGACCACAGACACTTACTAGCTGTGTGATCATAGGTAAGTTACTTAACCTCTATTTGCCTTAATCCACTGGAGAAGGAAATGGCAAACCACTCCAGTATCATTGCCAAGAAAACCCCAAGGACAGTATGACCCATGGGGTCATGAAGAATGAAGAACTATATGTGTCTGTGTTGTGTATATGTGTGTGTGTGTTTTCTACATATGTGTATTTGTGTCTATGTATATGTGTATATACACACACACACACACCCCTCTGCTGTCAAGGACCTCACAGTCTAATGTGTACAGCAGAATACTCAGAAGGAAATAGAATCAACTAAACCAATCAATCAAACAAACATTTATTAAGCACCTACTACTGTAAGAAAAACAGAAAGAAGCCAGGCTATGCAGGACTCCAAAAACCAAATAGAATTTATATTTTATCATGGAAGTAATAAAGAGACACTGAATTTAGTGAGGAGAGTAACATGGTCAGACCCATATTTAAGATCCATTCAGCATCTGGAATGGGATAGATCAAAGTGGAGAAAGATGAGGCAGGGAAATCAATAGAAGGTTTTTGCAATAGTCCGAGTGTGATATGATGGAATGATAAGGGATTGCACCAGGGTAGCAGCTGTGTCAGAGAAGAGAAGGAACTTATTCTAGAGACTTTTTGATGGTGGAATCTACAGGAGTCAACAGCAAAATGTAGGTGGGGGGAGCAGTGCAGGCTCTCAGGGTGAATGGGGAGATAAGGATACAAAATTGTCAACCTGAGTGACCACAAGGATGGTAATACATGGTAACAGGAAAAATAGAAAGAGGGGAGAGTTTGGAGGGAAAGGTAAAGAATTCTGTTTTGTATACATTGAGTTTAAGATATCTACATGCCATCTAGTTTGAGATGACCAACATATAGCTGGTAATATGAGATGAAAGTCCAGGAGAGAGAGTTAGGACTAAAAGAATAGACCTGAGAATCATCTGCATAGAAATGACAACTGAATCCATGGAAGTTGATGGGATCCCCAACAGAGATGACAAAGAGAACCAAGATAGATGACCAGTGAAAGGCCTTCATAACAAGTGCACTTGACCAGCAAAGAGAAGGAACAGGCAGGCAGGTGGGAGAAGAACCAGAGGAGAGCAGTGTCACAGAAACCTACAAGCATTTATCAAGTGCCTACTCTGTGTCCAACATTGTGCTAGGCACCAGGGATCATTAGAGACAATGAAATAAAGAAGTAAAATAGTTCCTGCCCGCACAGTTTACATACTACAGGGTAGGGGAAAAAGGAGAAAACACATCTCAGGAAAGTGAATACCGGAGATACACAAAATAAATACACAATTATTTCAGACAGGGGATATTAACAACTGAGAGAAGCAGGAAATGTCTCTTAAAGAAGGTGGAAGCACTTGAGCTAACCCTTGAAAGGAACTAGGGCTTTCCAGAGCTGAACATGAGGAGGGAGAACATTCCAGGCATAGGGGGCCAGACTTTCAAAGAGGCATAGAGGTAAGAAATGGAATGATGAAAGAAAAGCAAAATGACTAGCTTAGCTAGAGCATAGAGTGTGAGAGTGGGCAGGAGGATTACTGTGTAACCAGCCTTGTAGACAGATCACAGAAACAGAGAAACAGCTCCAGAGATAAAAGGGACCTCAGAGGGCCTCTATACCAGATCCTTTACTTCATAGATTTTGAGAGTCTGAGAGAATTGTATTTTAGCCTACAGTCCATGGGGAGCCACCAAACCGTTCTGAGCAGGGTAGTGAAATGGTCATACTCATGTTTTAGGAATACCAATTTGACAGTGATTTGGTGAATGGATGGGAGATGGGAGAGGAAGGAAGCAGAGAGACCAGTTAAGAAGCTACTGAAATAGTCTGGGTGAGAGGTGAGGGTTTAGGGTTGGGGTTTTTTTTTCTGAGACTGGGTTTCTCTATCTTACACAAGTTAGAAGGAGAGCAGACATTCACAGGTCTGATTCTAATATTTATCTTTAAAACCTGTTAATTTTGAGAAGTTTTAGCCCCAGGGCAGCCTGACCAACCATCAGCTGGAGGGACTCCAGATCACCAGCAGTTGTGGCGGTTTCCAGAATTATCAACACATAGATGCAAAGGACAAAGTGAGAGGTCAGTGGAGCGTGGACTTTGGGATCCAGTAGTTGGGAGTGTGTCGGCTTTTGCCCCCAGTGTGAGAAGCATCTGAGGTGGCTGTGTAGCTGCCGCCATGTGGCAGCTTCCGCTCCGGGCCTGAACAGTGTAGGGGGACCAAGCACCAGTCTGAGGGGTAATCGCTCTTGCTTTAACCTGCTTGGATCTGGATTGCTATCTAGGGTGGAGGTTTTGGAGTATAAAACCAGCTTGCCAAAGCATGTGGAGGCTTCAGAGAGGGAACCCAACTAAAACCTTTGGCAGCTGAGAAAAACCCCAGCATTTGGGAGGACACTCCCCTGTCTAGTGGCAGAGTCCTACTATGGCAAAAAGCCCAAAAGTCAAGTGACTGAGTGGCAAAACGAACAGGCAAAGAAATCAAAATAAACAGAGTACCCCAACTTTACACTCCTACTTTGGTGACAAAAACTATCAAAGCATGGAACAGGAGGAAGACAGTGAAGTCAGAACTCCTGCACCAAAAGCTTCAAAGAAAAATACGAGCTGGTTACAGGCCACAGAGGACCTTAAGAAGCAAATAAGAGAAGTGGAAGAAATATTGGGAAGAGAAATGAGAATGATGCAAGAAAATTATGAAATGAGAGTCAACAGCCTGACTAAAGAAAATAATACCTTTAAAAAATGGCTAACTCAAATGGCAAAAGAGGCTCAAAAAGGCAATGAGGAGAAGAATGCCTTAAAAAGCCCAATTTGCCAGATAGAAAAAGAATCTCAAAAGCTCACTGAGGAGAATCATTGCTTCAGAATTAGATTGGAGCAAATGGAAGCTAGTGACTTTGTGAGAAATCAAGATGCTGTTAAACAGATCCAAACAAATGAAAGAATAGAAGGCAATGTGAAATATCTCTTTGGAAAAAGCACTGACCTGGAAAATAGATCCAGGAGAGAGAATTTCAAAATTATTGGACTACCTTAAAGCCATAATCAAAGAAAGAACCTAGAAATCATCCTCCAAGAAATTCTCAAGGAAAACTGCCCCGATGTTTTAGAGCCAAAGGGAAAAATAGAGGTTGAAAGAATCCACTGATCACCTTCTGAAAAAGATCCCAAAAAGAAAACTCCCTAGGAATATTATAGCCAGGTTCCAAAATTCCCAGATCAAGGTGAGAATATTACAAGCAGCCAGGAAGAAACAATATGAATATTGTGGAAACACAATCAGGATAACCCAAGATCTGGCAGCTTCTACACTGAGGGATCAAAGGGCTTAGAATATTATATTCCACCTCCTCCCAGAGGGACTCCAGATCAGCAGCAGCTGTGGCCGTTTCCAGATTTATCAATACATAGATGCAAAGGACAAGGTGAGAGGCCAGTGCAGTCTGGACTTTGGGACCAGTAAGTGGGAGTGCGTGGCTTTTACCCCCGAGGCGAGAAACCGCTGAGACGCCAGCACAGCCTGCCAGCACCACGTGGCGGCTTCAGCTCCTGGCCTGCAGAGTGTAGGGGGACCAAGCACCAGTCTGAGGGGTAATCGCTCTTGCTTTAACCTGCTTGGATCTGGATTGCAGTCTAGGGTGGAGGTCCTGGGGTGTGGGTCCAGTTTGCCAGAGCTTGTGGAGACCTCAGAGAGGGCACCCATCTAATACTTCCGGCAGCTGAGAAAACCCCAGCATTTGGGACGAAAACTCCCCTGTCTGGTGGCAGAGTCCTACTGTGGCAAAAAGCCCAAAAGTCAAATAATTGAGTGGCAAAATGAGCAGGCAGAGGAAACAAAGCAGACAGAAGATTCCAACAATACACTCCTATTTTGGAGATAAGAAGGAGCAAGGCATGGAACAGGAGGAAAACAGTGAAGTCAGAACTCCTGCACCAAAAGCTTCAAAGGAAAATACAAGCTGGTTACAGGCCATAGAGGACCTTAAGAAGCAGATAAGAGAAATGGAGGAAAAATTGGGAAGAGAAATGAGAACAATGCAAGAAAATTATCAAATGAGAGTCAACAGTCTGACTGAAGAAAATAATACCTTAAAAAACAGACTGACTCAAATGGCAAAGGAGGCTCAAAAAGGCAATGAGGAGAAGAATGCCTTAAAAAGTAGAATTTGCCAGATGGAAAAAGAATCTCAAAAGCTCACTGCGGAGAATCATTGCTTCAGAATTAGATTGGAGCAAATGGAAGCTAATGACTTTATGAGAAATCAAGATGCTGTCAAACAGATCCAAACAAATGAAAGAATAGAAGGCAATGTGAAATATCTCCTGGGAAAAACCACTGACCTGGAAAATAGATCCAGGAGAGATAATTTAAAAATTATTGGACTACCTGAAAGCCATGACCAAAGTAAGAACCTAGAAAGCATCCTCCAGGAAGTTCTCAAAGAAAACTGCCCTGATGTTTTAGAACAAGAGGGCAAAATAGAGGTTGAAAGAATCCACCGATCACCTCCTGAAAAAGATCCCAAAAAGAAAACTCCTAGGAGTATTATAGCCAGGTTCCGGAATTCCCAGATTAAGGAGAGAATATTACAAGCAGCCAGGAAGAAACAATTTGAATATTGTGGAAACACAATCAGGATAACCCAGGATCTGGCAGCTTCTACACTGAGGGATCAAAGGGCCTGGAATGTGATATTCCGGAGGGCACAGGAGCTGGGATTAAAACCAAGAGTCACCTACCCAGCCAAACTGAGTATCATGTTTCAGGGGGAAATATGGTCATTCAGTGGAATAGAGGACTTTCAAGCATTCTTGCTGAAAAAACCAGAGTTGAATAGAAAATTTGACATTTAGATACAAGAAGCAAGAGAAGCATGAGAAGGTAAACAGGGAAAAGAAATCATAAGGAACCTATCAAAGTTGAACTATTTTTTTTTTTAAGCACTCGGGGTTGGGTGACTTGCTCGGGGTTGCATGGCCGGTTGTTGTTTCTGGGTGTGGTGCTGAGTGTCTGGGCCTGGATTTGATCTGGGTCGTCCCGGCAATGGAGCTGGTGCTCTTGCTCGCTGAGCCACCTGGCCAAAGTTGAACTATTAACATTCCTAGATGGAAAAACAATAATTGTAACTTATGAAACTTTTCTCAGTAGTTGAAGGGATTAGAAATATATATATGTCTTTATATGAGGGTATGCAGGCACATGAATACATATGTGAATGTGTGTATATACTTTTACAGATATACATAGATAGAGGGCACGGGACAAATTTAACAGGAAGGGATGATACTTAAAAGGTGAAATTAAGAGGTGAGAGGAATATAATGAGAGGAGATGGGGAGAGATAGAGTGGGGCAAACTATCTCATACAGAACAGGCAAGGGGAAATGGTTACAATGGAGGGGAAGAATAGGAAGGCAAAAGGGAATGGGTCAACCTTATTCCCATTGAATTTGGCTTGAGGAGGGAATGAAATACACACTAAATAGGGTATCTCACCCTCCAAGAGAGTAGGGGGGGAAGGGGATGAGAGGGGGGATGATGGAAGGGAGGGCAGGCTGGGGGGGAGGGAAGCTGGAAGCACCCACTTTTGAAAAGGGACAAGATCAAAGTAGAGAATAGAACAAGTGGGAGGTGGGATAGGAGGGAGGGAAATATAGTCAGTCTTTTACAATACATCTACTAAGTTATTGTTTTGCATTAGCCATACATGTACAACCTATACTGAACTGCTTGTCTCCCCAGTGGGGATGGGTGGCAGGGGGGGAAGGGAATGAATCTGGAATTGAAAGTTTTAAAATCAAATATTCAAATATATATATGTGTGTGTGTGTGTGTGTGTGTGTGTGTGTGTGTTTGTGTGTGTGTGTGTATAAAAAAAAAAGAAAGTGCTTTGGAAACTTTATGCTATATATATATTTTGAAATGTGAAGTATTACTGCTTGTATAGCAACACTTATTAGTATTCTTACTTTTATCACCCCTTTAAAACCCACCCAATAGATGTCTTTTCAACCTGTTTGATTCTTAGCTATACATTCATAGATTATATTCATTGCAAGCACAATTCTAAATAAGTTTGTGAATTTATGCTTTGAACAGAGCATTTCTGATTATCTCCAACTGCAAATGACCATTTGTTTCTCATAGACAATCTTATTTATTATTATTATATGCAGTTGCAACTTTCCTGAATTGCTTTTTTAAAAAAAAATGTAGCTTTTTATGAATAAAATTATTACCTGGAAAAAAAAAGAATATTATATTCCAGAGGTCAAAGGAGCTGGGATTAAAACCAAGAATCACCTACCCAGCAAAACTGAGTATCATGTTTCAGGGAAAAATATGGTCATTCAGTGGAATTGAGGATTTTCAAGCATTCTTAATGAAAAAACCAGAGTTGAATAGAAAATTTGTCATCCAGATACAAGAAGCAAGAGACGAATGAAGGAAAAGAAATCATAAGGAACCTATAAAAGTTGAATTATTTACATTTCTACATGGATAAATGATAATTGAAACTGATGAATCATTTCTCTTTATGAGAATAGTTGAAAGGAATGGAAATATATATAGGAGGGTATATGGGCGTATGAATACATATGTGAATGTGTGTATATTTGTTTACAGGTATACATATATAGAAGGCACAGGACCAATTCAATAGGAAGGGATGATACTTAAAAGGTGAAATTAAGAGGTAAGAGAGGAATATAACGAGAGGAGATGGGGAGAGACAGAATGAGGTAAACTATCTCATATAGAAGAGACAAGGGAAAATGGTTACAATGGAGGGGAAGAACAGGAAGGCAAAAGGGAATGAGTCAACCTTATTCTCATTGAATTTGGCTCAGGGAGGGAATGATATACACACTAAATAGGGTATCTCACCCTACAGGAAAGTAGGGGAGAAGGGGATGAGAGGGGGGATGATAGAAGAGTGGGTAGCCTGGGGGGAAGGGAAGCTGGAAGCACCCACTTTTTATACCACCTATCTGTCTACCACTACCGCTCCTATTACTGCCACCACCACCACTGGTGCTACTACTCCTAGTACCACTACCACTGCTACTACCACTACTACAAACCACTACTACTACTACCACTATCATTACTACTACCAACACTAATGCTACTACTACTACCACTCCCACTACCATTACTTAATAGTACTCTTGGCACAGATTCCCAATGATCAGTTTAACTCAGGTATATATGTAAACTAAAGGGAAAAGACCAAGGAAGCAACAGTGTCACATTTGCCCACTTGTTCCTTGGGAGAGAGTTATCATACGTGAGGAGGGTAAAAAAAAAAATCCCATCTAGGGTTTGCTCACTAAACATAACTGAAGGCACTAAAAATAATAGTCAATGCAAGGATACTGCACTATGATACAAAATCATAGAATCAAAGAATAATAAAGCTGGAGGGAATTTGAAAACAGCATCTGGTCCAGCTGCTTGGCAGATGTTTGCAATGAGCTGCAGGGAATGATTATGCAATAATTAAATGTGGTGATATTCTACCCCTTCCCCCCCTTAAAAAAAACATGAACAAAAACAACCAAGTAGGAATTTGGCAGAGTTAAAGATAATGCATAATTCTCAGAGAAAACTTTCCTTCTACCTAATCTACCTTGGCCTCTTGGAGGAGATGGCCTCTAAAGGAGTGAAGACAGTGAAGAGTCCTGAAGTACAAACAGCAAGGAACTAGAGAAAAAGGTCAAAACCTATCCTGGGGAGAAGGAGGGGGCCTGGCAGCATAGAGAGAAATGCAGGGGCTGCTGCCAAAGAGATGAGGTTTGCTAAACGACTACTACCAGCCCACTACCAAACCCAGAGGAAAAAATGTAAATCCTGTATAAATCCTTTATCACTCAACAGTGTGTATATCAGCAGGCTGGCCTGGCTTGAACTACAATTCTATTTGTCTTTCTACCTGTGAAACTTCTTGCTTGACATTTTCAGGTTTGAGTGAAATAGGATATCAGGTATTGTATGGTATATATAGTATGATCTGGTCTGGGATAGAATAATATAGTATAGTCCTAAGGTAAAATGGATCATGAAGCCCCAGAGGAAAATGGGAGAAAAATCCATAATTTAGGAACTAGGTTCATTCAATACACTAACCACTTTGGTATAAAAATTCATCCCAGCTTTTTTAATATTCCTATTGAAACAGGTCAGATGAGCATCATTAAGATCAGAACTGTAGCCCTATCACAAAAGGGACCCCAAGTAGTTAATTCAAAAACAGTTTTCCTATTGTTTAAAGTAATTTGCATATTATTTAATATCAAAATGCACAGAAATTTCTCCTCTAACCCCAAGCCTCCCCAGTTCTATTCCTTTTTTCCTAATTCACAGCCAACCCTTTGATATGCTGAGTACTAATCAAATAGATAAGGCCTTCCTTACTTTAATTAATAAATGATTAGTTTTGATAACAGAAGTGTAAGTAGAGCTGCAATTCATGAATTTGCTAATTGTTTTTCCCTGCTATGGATATTTCCTAGTATTAGTCTTTAGTCATACCAAAGAAGTAAATTCCACATTGAGCCTAATCAGCAAACTGGTTTTATGCCTTGATAAGCCCAGAAGTTATCTAATTTGTACACCAAGTATTTCATTTTAAAAATGTTCCTCTCAGCTATTGCCAGTATCCAGGCCCAAAACCAGACGTTCACAGGAGCCAAGGCTGGGGAGTGGAGGGGTGCGGGGAGGGGGGGGGGAAGAAAAATCTTGATTATTTCCCAGTAAGAGAAATAGTGTTGGTGGAATGAAAACTAGACCGAGCAGACAGATGATCACTCTCCACAACCACAAAGGCTTTTGTCCTGACTCAGTCATGTATTGTTTCTGTGACCTTGAAGAAATTAACAGAAACTCCATTTCTTCTTTAAAATAGTGATCAAATAAGAAAGTCCTGTCCTGTTTTTCTCACAGAGTTGTTTTGAAAAGTAAATGCTATAATAAATGAGAAAGTGATGTGAAAGTTGTAAGAATTCCTATAAGGCATTCAAGGGCCAACAAGGCATAGTGGGTAGCATGAAAGATTTAGATTGTCAAAGTTCAAATCCTCTTTGATATTTATTGACTCTGTGGCCAAAGGCAAGTAACCTAAGCCTCTGAGATTCAGTCTCCTTATTGGTAAAATGGAACTAATAATACCCATTGTAGCTGCCTCAAAGGGTTCTTGTGAGGCTTATGACATAATTTACTTAGTGCTTTAAGGTTTGCAAGTGTTTTTACAATTATCATTTCATTTTCTCCTCACAACAATCCTGGGAGATAGGTGCTATTATCCCCATTTTACATATGAGAACATTGAGATTAAGCTGTTTGCCCAGTGTTGCACAGCTAATAAGTGAGCAAAGCAAGATTTGAATCCAAGCCTTTGGATTTCAGAATCCAAGTCTAGCATGCTATCCACTTCCTATCCCAGCCCCACACTTGATGGACAGCACCACATTGATATGTACCATGTTTCCCCGATAATAAGACCTATCCCGAAAATAAGCCCTCCCCTTACTGTGTAAGACTCCTCTAAAATAAGCCCTCCCCCGAAAATAAGCCCTATTGAGATTGCTACTGTAGTGAAGGTGATCCCCTGCGCTACACGCTACATTACGGTACCCTCTGTAGGCACCGTCCCCCGCCCCGGGTGAAATGCACGCCGCGCTCCGAGCTGCATCCAATCAGAGCTGCAGCAGTGAGCGCGTCATCCTGTTCTTCCCCAGTGATTTGCTTATTGAATAAAGGTACATTTTTTTGTTCACATTTACCTGTTTATTAAAATTGCTGTCAATGTTCATTAAAATAAGCCCTCCCCTGAAAATAAGCCCTCTGGTGTTTTTCTGTCCAAAAAATTAATAAGACAGTGTCTTATTATTGGGGAAACACAGTAGAGATAATGAAAGTAAAGTGTTTCATACTTTAAAAGGGTTGTGTGTTAGTTATGAACCTAGGTAAAAGGGAGTATGATATAATAAAGGTCAGATCCTCTCTTTATATTCAAGAAAATGAGCAATGGTTCATTTAAATGAGCCTTTTAAATGGCTGGATTAAATCAAAGAAGGCCAATGCACCCACCACTTCTCATGTCAGAATTAAAGAGTACATAACCTCCAACCCTTTAAGATTCCCAGTTTGGGGGTTTGTTTGGTTTTTTCTGGGTGAGGGTGAGGGACCATTGAGGAGGAGAAGAGTCCCTGGCTCATGTTGGTTTTTTTTTAATATAAAAACTTTCACTATAATTCATTATTGTTCATTATAACAGAATTAAAATAGCACCAAGAAAGAAGGTGACATAATTAAGTGACTAGGGGTTAAAAGACAATAGAATGGGTGAGGAGATAGATAGGAAAGCTTAGGTTGGGGGCAAAGGGCACAGCCCTCACCCCTCCTCTGAACAAATTAGATTGATCCTGCTGGAGATGTCTGACTTTCTAATTCCTTTCTCCCCGCCCTAACCAGCCATGCTCAATACACTTCTAAAGAATCTGATAAGTGGATGAGCTTTCCCTCCCCATCACTCTAGAAACCAAGACTATGCAGATATTAAAACTACCTATTTCCAATGACTCAGTTCTAATCTATCTTAATGTTTCATTCATGCATTCATCCAATAAATATTTGTTGAGTTCCTTCTACATAGAGTAGTGAATAGAGAACTAGATTTGGAATCAAGACCCCTGTTGGAATCTTGCCTTAGGCACTTACCAGAGATGTAATCCTGGATAAGTCATTAACCTCTAGGTTCCTCATTTATAAAATGAAGAGGTGAGACTTAAAGGTTCAGAATATGGTAAGTGTCCACATACAGCACAAAGATCAGGTGAGGGGCAGTTTTTGTTTTGTTTTGTTTTATTATTATGGTGGAAGAAATTCCCACTTTCAGAGAACCCCATCTCCTCCTTCCTGCCACTACCCCTCAAAAAGCACTTGGAAAAGAAAAATGTATTTGTACAAGAAGAGTAAAAAAATCTGGTTTCTGACATTTATTCATTATAGGGCATGTTGGAAAAACCATTTATTCTCTGAACTTAAATTTCCTCTCCTATGAAAAGATACTTAATAGTGAAAACTGTACCTCACTATAGAAAGTAACTAATGAATGTTAAATTCCTTGAGGGCACAGATACTTTATGCAACTGTTATTTTTTTTAAACCATCTATTAAGTCCTGCAATAACAGAAGCTTCAATGCCCTTATTTCTTCACATTTGTAGCAACCTTCTATCATACTGTATTATGCTTTCACTTGTTCAATCATGAGTTTGATCTTTGATATTTTAAAGATATTTTAAAATAAGACCCAACTGTGTTGTCATTGCATGAAGGGATATGTGGAGTGCAAAGGATGCTGAATTGGCAGGGATGAGTTTTGTGTAGAAAAATGAACAAAACTTAGAAGATAATAGGTTCTAGAGTAAAAGAGAACTGAAAAATTTGATAGCTTATTAGTTTTTGATCTGGGGTCTATGAACCTTTCGAAAGAATTTTTTTGATAATATTATTTCAACATAATTTGTTTCCTTTAAAATCCATGTAGTTTATTTTAAAACATTCTGAGATGAGATCCATAGACTTCTCTTGACTGCCAAAGGAGTCCGGGACACACAAAAACAGCTTAAGAACCCCGATTTTGTTTAACCCTCTAATTTGGAACCATTGTTTCAATATAGGATCCAATAGTGTCAGAATATTTCTAACACTTTAGGGTAGTTTTAAATTATATTTCCAAAATTATTACACCTACCAAAATTCTACTCTAACCCCTCCATTTGTCTTAGAGCTAATCATATTTCCAAATGCTCCTCAGAATCCCCTTTTCCCAGCTTCTGCTAGTCAGAACTCTGCTTACAGAAGTGGACACTTAACTTTTGTAGAACTCAAGCACAGTGTTTAAAATGGTCAAAAGACTCAAAACATTTTGTTGTAATCTAACTGATTTTAGGACACCATTTACAAAGCTGTTTTATTTAAACTCAAAGTCACACTGCCTATGTGATCCTGGGCAAATCACTTAAACTCTCTCAGTCCTCAGTTTCCTCATCTATAAAATGAGGTTGGATTAGATGGCTTCTGAGGTTCCTTCCAGCTCTGGATTTTTGTTCCTATAACCCTGTGACCTGACTTTCTTAAGTGAAGAACACATTATGTTATATGTAATATATGATATTATTATATGATATCATAATGCTGGATTCAAAGCTTCCAAGTCTCTCATTTTAGAATTTCATGTGAAGCTCTTAAAACAACATGAAGGAAAAAATACCATTATAAATGAATGCATGAATAAAAAGCATTTACTAAGTACTTATCATATTTCTGGTTGTGCTCTGTGCTGGGGATACAAATATTGAAATGAGATCCCTCCCCTCCAGGAATTTTCTAAGAAAAAAAAAAAGATAACATATAAAAGAGAGGAGTAACTAAAGAAGGAAATTTGGATGTGGAGAGTCATAGCTACAGTGAGTGGAGTCACAGGGCTGTCAATTGACACTTTCTGGAAACAATGGTAGTAATAATTAGATTACTGTTCCCAGAA
Source organism: Petaurus breviceps papuanus (assembly GCF_028583685.1). Lineage (NCBI taxonomy): Eukaryota > Metazoa > Chordata > Mammalia > Diprotodontia > Petauridae > Petaurus > Petaurus breviceps. The sequence continues at coordinate 9,817,715 of NW_027186546.1, read as the reverse complement.
CAAGAAAGAATTTGAGTGGGTTGGAGAGAAGTATGACTATGCATGCAGCCACAGGGCAAAGGGCAAGTAAATGGTTGGGTTGGGTGGTTAGATAAGATGTGAAGCATAGCCTGACCTAAGACTGCCCAGATATAGTGAATTATAAATTGGGATTTATATTACATTATGAATTGCATTGATTCTGTGCTTTTAAGTTATACGATGACCTTTGAAAGACCTAAAGTGATATGCAAAGTAGAAACAGATTATGGATAAGGAAAATAAAGCCGGAAAAATTTAGTGTCTTGTCCAAAATGACTCAGGAAATGACAGGTATAGGATTTGAACCCAGGTCCTTTGATTCTAAATCTAGTACACTTTTCCACTTTACCATGAACATTCTATTCCCCTTCATACCTTCTATGTTATTGCCAAAGTGGACTACTCACTATCTCCAATTTCTTACTGTGCCCCCATTTCTCCCAGTTGAAATACTTCCCATTGTTCAAGACCCAACCCTTCTACTGCCACTCCTTCCATAAATCCTTCTCTAATACAATCAGCAGGAAGTGATCTCTCCCTTCTCAAAGCTCTCTACTTTGCACTTATATTCTAAATGGTTGACATGAAATAAGATAATGTATGCAAAGTACCTTCTAAAGTTATATACAAATATAAGCTATGGCAGGAGGAGGAATAATTGAAAATTTGTAGTAATAATAGCAATAATCATTGGTGTTACAGGTTTAAGCACAAGATCATCAATTTTGGAGAATCAATACACTCATCACAAGGAGCAACTAGGGATGCAAATGGATGAATGAATGAATGAGTGAATGAATGATAGCTATTTGGTGTGTATGTCTTATTTCCCTTGCTAAATTGAGAGCAGGGACTTTCTTTTTCATCGATGTATCTCTAAAACTGAGCATAGTATTTTGCATATAGCGTGTGCTCAGTAAATGTCACCTTCAGAAGCAGAGCCAAAATGGTGGCATAGAAGCAGGAAAACTCTGTGAGCTCCCCCCATAACCACCTCAAATACCTATAAAATATGACTCTAAACAAACTTTAGAGCTACAGACTCCACAAACTTACAGAGAGAAACAAATCTCCTGCTGAAGGCAGCTGGGAAGGCGGGCAGAAAGGGTCCATTGCAGTGCACTGGGAATGGAGCCCAGCCCTGCATGAGCCCATGGTTTTAGCCTCAGCGTGGCCCCAACCAGCAGCTACAGTTGACCTCGGGAGAGTGGATCACCAGCAGCTGTGGTAGTTTCCAGAATTATCAACCCATAAATGCCAAAGGCAAAGTAAAAGGTCAGTGTGGACTTTGGGTACAAGGGGACAGAGAGTGTGGTCCAGCCTCTGCCCCCAGAGCAAGAAGGGGATGAGGCATGGTGGTCATACAGCTGCTGCCATGTGGCTGCTTCAGAGCTCCTAGCCTGCAGATTATAGGGGGACCAAGAAACCATTCAGAGGGATAATCACTCTTGCTTTAACATGCTTGGACCTGGGTCACTGTCTTGGGTGGAGGTCCTGGGGTGTGTGACCAGGTGCCAGAGCCTGTGAAGGCTTCTGAGAGGGCACCCAACTAATAGCTCTAGCAGCTGAGAAAACCCCAGTGATTGGGACAAAGCTCTCCTCTGTGGAAGCAAAGTTCGACTGTGGCAAAAAGCTCAAAAGTCAAGTGATTGAGGCACAACATGAGCAAGTAAAGGAATCAAAGTAAGCACAGCAATCCAACTTTAGATATCTTTTGGGGGGACAAAAAGGATCAAAGCATGGAACAGGAGGAATACAACAAAGTCAGAACTCCTGCACCAAAAGCTTCCAAGAAAAATATGAATTGGTTACAGGCCATAGAGGAGTTTAAGAAGGATTTTGAAAACCAAATAAGAGAAGTAGAGGAAAAACTGGGAAGAGAAATGAGAATGATGCAAGAAAATCATGAAAGAGAGTCAAAAACCTGACTGAAGAAAATAACACCTAAAAAAATCGGCTAACTCAAATGGCAAAAGAGGCTCAAAAAGCCAATCAGGAGAAGAATGCCTTAAAATGCTGAGTTTGCCAGATGGGAAAAGAATCTCAAAAGCTCACTGAAGAGAATCATTCCTTCAAAATTAGACTGGGGCAAATGGAAGTTAGTGACTTTATGAGAAATCAAGATACTATTACACAGATCCAAATAAATGAAAAAATAGAAGGCAATGTGAAATATCTCATTAGAAAAATCACTGACCTGGAAAATAGATCCAGGAGAGATAATTTAAAAATTATTGGACTACCTTAAAGCCATGATCAAAGAAAGAACCTAGAAATCATCCTCCAGGAAGTTCTCAAGGAAAACTGCCCTGATGTTTTAGAACCAGAGGGTAAAATAGAGGTTGAAAGAATTCACCAAATTACCTCTTGAAAAAGATCCCAAAAAGAAAACTCCTAGGAATATTATAGCCAGGTTCTGGAATTCCCAGATCAAGGAGGAAATATTACAAGCAGCCAAGAAGAAACAATTTGAATATTGTGGGAAAAAATTAGGATAACACAGGATCTGGCAGCTTCTACACCGACATTCCAGGTCGAAGGAGCTGGGATTAAAGCCAAGAATCACCTACCCAGCAAAACTGAGTATCATGTTTCAGAGGAAAATATGGTCATTCAATTAAATAGAGGACTTTCAAGCATTCTTAATGAAAAAAACAGAGTTGAATAGAAAATTTGACATTCAGATATAAGAAGCAAGAGAAACATGAGAAGGTAAACAGGGAAAAGAAATAATAAGGAACTTATCAAAGTTGAACTATTTACACTCCTACATGGAAAAGCAATAATTGTAACTTATGAAACTTTTCTCAGTATGAGGATAGTTAAAGGAAATACAAATGGATATATAAATACATATGTGAGCATATGTATATATGTGTACAGGTATACATATACAGAGGGCACAGGATCAATTGAATAGGAAGGGATGATATTTAAAAGGTGACATTGAGAGGTGAAGGAGGAATATAATGAGAGGAGATGGGGAAAGATAGAATGGGGTAAATTATCTCATAAAGAAGAGGCAAAGGAAAACTGTTACAATGGAGGGGAAGAACAGGAAGGCAAAAGGGAATGGGTCAACCTTATTCTCATTGAATTTGGCTTAGGAAAGGAATGACATACACACTAAATAGGGTATTTCACCCTACAGGAGAGTAGGAGGGAAGGGGATGAGAGGGGGGATGATGGAGGGAAGGGCAGGTTGGGGGGAGGGTAGTTAGAAGCACACTTTTGAAAAGGGACAGGGTCAAAGTAGAGAATAGAACAAGTGGGGGGGTGGGATAGGATGGAGAGAAATGTAGTCAGTCTTTCACAATATATCCACTATGGAAATGTTTTGCATAGATACACATGTACAACCTATATTGAATTGCTTCTCTTCCCAGTAAGGGTTGAAATTCCAAGTTTTAGAATAAAATGTTTAAAAAATTATTATTGTTATTATTATTATTTTACACACAACTGGGAAATAAGATATACAGGCACTGGGGTATGGAGATCCATCTTGCCGTACTGGAAAGTCAGAGAGGGTGTGGGGGAGGATATAGGAGAGAGCACATTGGGGGAGGGAATATACAATGGGATCGCTGTTTTGAGGTGTTTGATAGAGGAAAGATGGGGAGAAATTTTGTAATTCAAAATCTTGTGGAAATGAATGATATAAACTAAAAATAAATATTTATTAAAAAAAAAAAGAACAAAAATAAATAAATAAATGTCACCTTCCAGAGGCCTTAGTCCCCCATAGCACAATGGGCAAGTGTATCCTATTCCCTCTCCTAGCCTTATCACCACCACCAATGTCCTGTGTCCCAAGGTGCCCATCCTTAGAGGCCACTTTTTTTTATTACCATACCACTCTCATCCCTATGCCATGTACCATCTTCCTCTCTCTCTCTCTCTCTCTCTCTCTCTCTCTCTCTCTCTCTCTCTCTCTCTCTCTCTCTCTCCCCCTCTGGTATTTAGGAGGTCCAGGGGTATTAGATATTCTTCAAGTTTACAGACCAAACTCTCTATAAGATGCCCTTCTTCCTACCACATTTTCACTATATAAGGGTAGAACCAAGGTGACTCATGAAAGTCACCCATCATGCAATGGAAATGAAGAGTCTTAATGGGACCAGCAAGGCCATCCCGCAATCCAAATGAATTTTCTATGGCAGATGCCTCCCCAGCAGTTACTCACAGATCTATCCTGAGGTCTCCCTTTCCCCACCAAAGAATGGCTTTATGTGAATTTGCCTTAGGCACCCAGATGCCTAGTTATACCTCTTTGGGGAAAGGTCATGTACTTAGGCTTTCTAAGTATAAGAGAATGATGGGAGATACCATTCTCACCATTTGTGACAAAATGGAGACATAAAGATATTAAGTGAGTTACCTGCAAAGGATCACAATTATCTAGCACTTTAAGACTTAAAAATAACCCTGTGAGGTAGAAGACCATTCAAGGGAACACCTCTTTTTGGCATTTTAAGTGCTTGTCAATGAGGCTTCTTATCTGGATTTACTGTACCTCACTCTCCACAAACTGTAGAGTCCAGACAATTGAGCTCAGTTGCTGTTCCTTTTATATGAAATTCTATCTCCCCCCTCCAACCCTCTGCAAAGGCTATCCCATATGCTTAGTCTACATGAAAACTATCTCCTCACCTCTGCCACATGGTACCTCTAGCATCCTTCAAGGTGAAGTTCAAGCTTTGCCTTCTATCCAAAGATGAGATGAATCCTCTACCCTAGGCTGATGCCCTCCCCCATCCCTAGAAATAACTTAGTATGTACAGATGTGTTCCATCTTAGTGCAGTTTTAAACTATTAAAGCTTAAGTCTAAGACTTTAGGGAAATCATCTTGTATTTTGTATTTATCTTTGCTCATGTTATCCCTACTCCATCCTCCCACTGAAGGCAGAGTCCTTAAGAGTAGGGACTATTTCATTTAATCTTTATGTCCACAGGGCTGAATATAGTATTGGAAACACTCAATAAATGGTTATTAAATTGCATCTTCATTTTGCAGATAAGGTCCAAGTATGCCTCCAAGAAGCAAAGGGACTTGTCCAGGGTCATACAGCTAGTAAACATGATTACTAAGGCTTGAACCTAGTTTCTCTTGATTAGCAATACATCCCCTTTTCTACTACAGTGTTGTATAAACAGAGAAGAGTGAAAAGCATGCTACATTAGTGAGAAGAGATCTGGAAAATAATTACTAGGCTAAGTTCACTAGGGGACACTAGGCCTAGAGTCAGGATTCCTTGAGTTCAAATCCAACCAGGGACACTTACTAGATATGTGACCCTAGGCAAATCACTTAAGCTCTGTATGCCACAGTTTCCTCCACTGAAAAATCAGGATAATAATTATATCTACTTCAGAGGGTTTGTTGGGAGGATCCAATTAAATAACATAAGTAATGTGATTAGCACCATGCCTACCTAGCCAGGTGCTTAATAAATGCTTGTTTGCTTTTATCCTTCAGTTTGTTCAATGCTGCTTCCCTTGAAATACAAGGGGACAGGCCATTTTACTTTTCTGGGACTCAGTTTCTTCCTTTGTAAAATGAAAGGGCTGGACTTGATCTATAAGTTCTCACCCAGATGCATCGGATACATGTTAAGTATCTACCATGGATATAGCTCTGAATTCTGGGAAAGATTCATATCTCCCCAAGCGTGGATCAGCTTCAGTAGGCCTAAAATGGACATTGAAAGGCTAAATTAATTTTATGGCCTCCAGATAGGATTGGACCAGAACCATTCTAGATAGACACTCCTTCACTCCTGTCCACTTTTAAAATACCCAGAGAGCTTAAATACATGACTTTGATAAAAAAGTACTTTGCTCCTAAGCATATCTAAATAACTTGGGGGATGGAGTAAATCTCCAAGATGGGGGGGGCGGGGGAAGAAACTATAGAGTAGTAAGATTAATTGATTTACCTAGTGTGTCAAATTATTATGCACCAGAGACAGGAACTACTTGTTCAGGATGCAGGACTCCTGGGAAGTAATTTATTAGATAGTATGATAAGCCTTTCTGTTAACAGACAAGGAACAGCTTCACTTTAGAATCATAAGAATGGTAAAGCTTGAGGAAACATTAGAGATCAACTAGTCAAACCCTCTCATTTTATAAATGAAAAAACTGAAGCCCAGAGAGGTTTAGTGACTTCCCTGTAGTCACACAGTAAATAGTAGAGTTAAGATGAGAACCCTGATCTTCTTCGTGCTCTTTACATTGTGCAACAATATCTATCTCTTCAAAATCTTTTCTTTTTTAAACCTTTAACCAAAATCTTTAACATGGGAGGAAGGATGTATCAAAAAGTACATCCGCAAAGGATTTCCCAAGCTTCTATCCAGCCTCCAAATCTGATTACTATGATTAATGTGAAAAAAAGATATAAAAGAAAAAAAAAGAAATTTAAGTTGGAGAGATTTTCATTCTGCAAACAAGCAAGGTAGGCCCGTATTGCACAGTTGGCAGAAAAGACAATTTTAATAAGCAGACATGATTAATTCTACCCTCAAAGCTGTTCCTGGGACTGACCTGACATCTGATTGGCCAGGAGCCACATAACTCTAAATCAGGGCTTGACCGAGGGATAGGAAAGTTGGGGCAAGTAAAGTTAAGCAAAGGGAGTAGGTCTTTTCCAACAACATTGAAGACATTTTTATTGTTATTTGGAATGAATATAGAAAAGGAAGTGCTGAAGCAGGCATTCTCCGATGATTTAAGAATTAGATGAAAAGCTGATACCTTTTTTCTTTTTCTTTTTTTTGACTGTGCGATGATGAAGGCTTTATCGTTATTATTATTACAATTGATGCCACTCATGCACTGGTGAACCTGCAGTTTGGTCAGTTCCCATGTCTATAAACAGGACAGCATAGCTTAGCCAGATTAGGGCAGCCAGCATGCAACAGTTATTAAGCTATTAAACCTGAGGCCAGATTTGATTTCAGGTCTTCCTGATTGCAGGCCTATCACTCTAACCACCACTGCATCATCTTCCAGCCTTAGTCAAGTTGCTCTCTTCTCACTAAGCCATCTGGGATGGACCCTAGAGAACATCTAATCCATCTTCTTCACTCCCAATGAAACTCAGGGGGAAGTAATTTAAGCAAGGTCTCACAGATTGGAATCCAAACCTCCTGGCTCCAAATCCACCACTCTTTCCATTAGACCCCATTTCCTTCTCCCAATCTTGTGATGGAAACTGAAAAAAATAAATTCTCAGCCTGGGCAATTCCTGTCTTTCTTCCTAGGGCTATAATTAGAATCCCAAATTAATCAATCGATATTTGTTTAGCACCTACTATGTGCCAGTCACTGTAAGCAGAAACAGAACAAAGGAGCATTTACTGAGAAGACCTATTTACTAGAAATTCTTCCTGCAATCTAAGGCTCTTTCTATAATTTTGACAAACCCATAATGGCATGAGGGGACAGTCTGAGTTTGATGTTTTGTTTTGATTTTTTTTTCCTTTGTCTGGGACATAATTGCTTATCCATCTTATGTTGATTTTAAATGATAAGGAAACCTAACACTGGGAAAGAGTTTTACCTGGCCTTCTATGAGCAGGGAGAATTTTTCTTGTACAGGTGAAACTAAATCGAAAGCATAAAATTAAAATCGAGGATGTAGCCTTTTTTTGTCTTTTTTACATATACTGACAAAAAAATGCAAAGTGGGCACTGATGGGCTGTCTCATGATATCTTGTAGTTTTCTATATGACTTTAGGCTCTAGGTAAATCACACATGCACCACCAAATGCGTTATTTCATCATCACGGATGACCACTATCTCTTAAATATCCCCAGACATATCCATTCTACTATGCAGGATAAAACATGGGTGGGATGAATATGACATTTGGTTTCTAAAAGTTCACATCTGAAGCAGACAGAACACCACAGACATAGACTTTACAGAATCTCAGAAACTCAGCATTAGAAGGGACCTCAGAAGTAAGAAATCCCTACTGCAATATCACCAGCAGGTAGTCAGACAGTCTTCACTTGAAAATCTCTAGAAAGATTCAACCCATCAGCTCCCCAGGTAGTCAATCCCACTGTGCTGGATAGCTCTGATTATTAGGAAGCTGACATTTTGGGTTTTTTTCTCCCTACATCAAGAATAAATTTGCTTCTCTACATCTCTTACCCACTGCTCCCAGTTTTAACCTCTAGAGTCAAGCAAAGTCTGATTCCTCCTCTAAATACCTGATGATTACTCTCGGGTTTTCTCTTCTCTCTCACTAAATAATCCCAGTTCATTCAGTTGAATCTCCACGGTCCCCAGTTCCTTCACAATTCTGTTCATTCTCTGCTGGACATGCTGCCCCTTGTCAAAGTCTTTCCTAAAATATGATAAACAGAACTGAACACAATACTCCAGATGTGATCTGACCAGGGCAGGGACAGCAGAATCATCACCTCCCCGTTCCTAGACTCTGGCTCTCAATGCAATCTAGGACAACACGATGCTCTTTGGTCTGCCTTATCACAGCACTGACTCATATTAAGCTTTCACACCACTAAAAACTCCAGGTCAATTTCACATGAACTGTTGGTTAACTGCATCTTCCACATTTTATACTTGGGAAGTTGATTTTTTTTTAATGCAAGAGATTAGCTTTGGTTTATCCCGATTACATGTAATATTATTAAATTCTGCCCATGTTGAAATCTTTTTAGATCTGGACTCTGTCATCCAAAGTCTTAGCATCTATTCTCTGATACTGTCATCTGCAAACTGGATAAGCAAGTCATCAAGGCTTTCATCCAAGTCATGGATAAAAATGTTATACAGGGCAATACATAAATCTGAAAGTATCATCTCCCCATTAAAGCAACTCCAGTGACTCCCTACCATCCCCAAATATAAAATCCTCATTTGACTTTTAAAACTCTCAGTAACCTTGCCCCCTCCCTGCTTTTCGACCTTCCTACACCTTGCACTCCCCTACCTTACCTACTCTCTGATCCAGTGACACTGATATACTTGACATTCCTCTCACATAACACTCCATCTCCTGTTTTCACTTCCTGTTCTCAAAGGCTGGAGCTCTCTATACTCTTCTCTGCCTCCTGGCTTTCCTAACTTCAGTCAAGTACCAACAAAAATCCCACCTTCTACAAAAGAATGATCTCCCTCAATTCCAGTGCCTTCTCTCTGTGAATTTTTTTTTCCAATTTGCCATATATGTATCTTGTTTGTATACAGCTGTCCACATGTTCTCTGCCTCCTCTCATACTATTAATTTTTGAGAGAAGAGACTATCTTCTTTCTGTCTTTCTTTGTATCCCTAGTGCTTAGACAGTGTCTCCTACTAAGTAGTACTAAATAGTGTTTAATAAATGCTTGTTGACTTGACAACAACATGAAAAGATCCCCTGAGGCACCTCACTTGGGCCCTGAATTGACCCGATAACAACTACTCTTTGGTATTAATTATGTGACTTTGTAATATAATGTCACTTTAAGTAAAGTCTGTCTTACACCTCAATTTATAATAATAACTTTGTATAAGATTAGGCTTTGTGTATAAGCAGATTCCAAGGATGCAGAAATGGCCTTGTCCTCCCAAGTCTCTTCTTCAACTTGGGCCTGGAAGAATATTTTTCACTAGGCACGGTCCATGGGAAGCCCTCTTAAAATGCAAATATGTTTTTTGCCCCAAGAGGAGTAGCCCATTAACTTCTTATCATGTTAACACAGATTAATTTATCAGATTAGCAGAGTAGGGCCCTGGAGAAATGGGACAAAGGATAGGTAAATTTAACAAGGCTGGGGACTAACTGACCTACCTTCCCCAGAGTAAAGATGGTGTAGGGGAGGGGAAAGCCAGAGGAGAGCAGGCAGCCTAAGAAGAATCTTTCTGTCAGATTTTTGCTTCAGGGCACCATCAGTTTTCACAGAAAGTTTACCAGATCTCCTTATAGCAAAGCTTAGAGATATGGCAGGAATCTGTCACTAGGTGCAAGCTAAGGCTCATAGGAAGAATCAGTAGTGACAGCCAAATGATGGGGGACGAGTCAAGATCTGAGTTGCCAACAAGAGACTCAGCCAGAATTAGAACCAGACAGGCTGATCTGACTGGCCTCTCTGGCTCTCTCCCTACATTCAGCTGGCACTGATTAAGCCCCGCAGACTCTGTGGAGCAGGGCTAAGACAGGAGACCACTGTAAGTAGGCCAGAGGCTTATAGCTGATCTGGGGAATGGGACATAAAGATTTAGCAGGAACCACTCTGGCATAGACTAGACAACTGCTTGGGGAGTGGCAGGGAGAGAGAGGGAGAAACAGGAGGGATCAGCCAAAGAACAATTAGGTGGGTAAGGGGAGCAAGTGTGAAAAGCTGGGGAGGAGGAAGAGGGTGAAAAAGAAGACAAACTTCTCTATATCACAACTTTGTTTGTGGTCAACCACATACATCAACGTTGTTTTAAAATTTTCATATTTATTCTTATATTAATCCTGTGAGTCAGAAATGGGGAAACTTAAGGGAAATCTTCATCTTACAGACTGACTTACAGAGCAAGAAAAGTAGTGAGATTTAAATAAGATATAAAATAAAATAAATATAAAAAATAAGGTAGTGAGATTTTAGAGTTGAAAAGGGCCTTCAAGATCCTCCAATCTAAAGGTTTTTAACTTTCTTTTTGTATTACGAACTTCTTTGGTTGTCTAGGGAAACCTATGGACTCCTTTTCTCAGAAAGTTTTCAAATACATAAAATAAAATTAAAAAGGAAATCAATTATATTGAAATATGGTTATAAAAAATATATGGTTAAAAAAGAAGTTCCTAGACTCTGGAATAGAAACCCCCTCCTTTAATCTAACTTCTTCATTTTACAGATGAGGAAACAGAGGTCTAGAGAGGCAAAGTAACGTGTTCAAGGTAATACCAATATTTAATGCTAAAACATGAATTCAAATTCAGTTTTCTAACTCAAAATCCAGTGTTATTTATACTTGTCTATACTCCACCCAGGCACTTACAGAAAGCCAATGGCAAGGCCATGGGTAGAAGGGTAGAAACCAACAAGGCTACCCTTGTTAGCAAAAATGTGAAGCCTGTCTTTGCTATCTATTCTTTCTGCATCCTGTCCCTCCCTGCTCCCCCCTCCAACCTCGTGTATCTCCTGTCAATTAATCTGATAATCTCATTTACATTAAGCTCGATGAGAGCAAAGACTATCTCTTATTTATCTTTATTTTTTTCCCCAAAAGACAATGCTTTGCATAACTGGGGATGGGGAGGGGGACAGATCTGTGATTTTATTGGTAATGGGAACTCTATGTGAGGAAACTTCCACAAATGCAGGCAGGCAAAACAATTTTCAATTGTACTATTTTAGAGAGTTGAGTAGGACATTGAGAGGTTAAGTGACTTTCCCAGAGTCAGAGCCAATATTTATCAGACTCTCAATTTGAGATCAGTTCTTCCTAACTCCAAGACATCTCTAACCAATATACTGTGTTTTTTTAATGCTTCACAAAAAGTAGATACTTAGTAAATGGTGGATGGATGGATGGATGGATGGATGGGTGCATGAATGGATGAAACAAAATGAAAGTGTTTGGCTAACTTATGTGTTGCCCTTATCAGGAAATTTTCCTTTTAAAAAGAGGACTCAGGATGAAAGCAAATCTTAGCCCAAATAAATTAATTGAGTGGTAGAATTTTGGACCTCTATATGGGAACTTTACATAAACCTCTCAAATCACATCACATAGGCCATAGGCAGCAGCTCTACCTATAAAAAGGTGTCTCAAACAATCTTCTACCAGTGATCTGAAATTCACAAATAGTATGTTACCTGGTGATTACTTAATACCTATCATCATGATAGCTCCATTTTATGTTTTTATTTGGTTCACTTACTCCTCACAAAACCATAGGACATTATAGAGATGAAAGAAGGAGGAGGGAGCCCAATACAAGGGAAAGAAAGAGCTGGAGTGAAAGATCCTGGTTCAGATCCAGGCTACTTCATGCCTAGGTCATTTAGTTTCTTTGGGTCTCAGTTTTCTCACTGGTAAAATGAGGCAAAAACCAGTTTTGAAGATGGAAAGAACTGAGTTCAAGCCCTGCCTCTGTGATCCTGGACAAATCATTTCAGGTGGCCTGAAGCAACTCTCTAATATTGTAAAGTGCCATCCCTCATCTAGAATCCCCAATAATGACAAAAGGTCAGTATTATCAAATACTGTTTACTTAGAATGATTTATTTGGAGTTAGAAGATACCTTAGAGGCTTTCTAGTCCAACATCCTCATTTTATAGATGAGGAAATTGAGATCCCCAGGACACTGAGTGACTGGCCCAAGGTCACAAAGGTAATACACATCATATGCGGGATTTAGAACCCAAGTCCTCCTAATTCCAAAGCCGATGCCTGATTTTAGGAACCAAGCTCCAGTTTGCCAAGATAGGAACAAAGTTGCAAAGTAATAGTTCTCTTAGCTGCAGATTTCCTGAGAGTAAGATACCCCAGGATAAAGGCCCTAGCCCAGAAATTACTATTTCATAAGAGAAAGTTGTCATTGACCCCTCTCTTACATCTATCTCTATTTATGAGAACCTGCCCCAAAAGTTAGTTTAAAAAACAAGAAACAGCCTATTTTGCCATTGCTTTTCTCCCATCTGTCTCTATGCTATAATCGTGTGTATCCATGCTCATTTAGCAAATTCAAACGCTCCTACCTGACGCTGTTGACACCCAAAGAAAACACAAAACCATTTCTCAAAGTAAGAGAACTCCCCAGCTTTTCAAACTTTCTGTTTCACAGCACTGATAGGAAAAAAAAAAGTCCACTGAGTTCCTAGGAAGCACCCTCCTGACATTTCCAGACTTATTAGCCAGTTTTCACACTGACTTCAATCAACCTCTTTAATCCTCCAAGGAAAGAGCATTTTTAATTCACCGATTGGCTGATAAGCTTGAAGCCCAAAAATGATTTACACGTAGATGAATTGTGCTTACAAGATGGAACTCCGAGCATTAGAAGCGGATCTGAATTTCCTATCTGTCATTTTATTTGCCACATTCATTTTTTCTCTACCATTACCCTTGCTGATTATGATCTTTCAGCGCTATTGGGCCCCTGCTTCCACAGTTTTTAATCTGCCTTTAATCCCATAGATTTTAAATATTCCCGGCACCGAGAGACTGGAGGCAATTAACTGCCCTTCTGATGCTCTCCTTATCAGTTGCCTCCTTGTATCTCTCAGAAGCAGCCTCAAGACACTTCCAGGCTGACAAATACTACCAGCATTTCAGATGAAGCTGCCGCTGCAAATGGGATGTGAAGTCCAGCTGTGTACTCTGATGCTCAGCAATCTAGTCATTGGGGGGAGGGGGAAGAGGGCTAGGGGCTGTTAGGGAGAACAGAGCGCCAGCTCTGGGGTCCCGAAACCGTTTTAACTCCACATGCACAAAAACAAATAGACTTGCCATCTTGGAGAGGTGGGGAGTGGGCTGAGCAGTACTTTTTTTGTGCTTTTATGTGGATGTTTTAATCTACTCAATCTGACCCCCAGTTATTGGAGATCAAATCACATATGTGATCAAATCACATAACTCGCTTCCTAGATCTGTCCTGTCAGTAACAAGGGACAGCAAACAGAGCCATGCGGTAGAAGATATTAGGATCTGGCTCTAATCTCATCTCTGTGGGTCGTCGTTATTGTTTTTCCTCTTTTAAAATATGTAACAGCTAAACTCTGCCCTATCAGGGTTTGCCTACCACTAGCTGATAAATGTCCTTTGTGCCCAGGTGATGTCCCCTCCGACTTGATCGAATTTGGGGTTTTCTAACAAACCTCAATGCATCATCCTGATGTATCAAAGCTTCCTCATCTCTGACAGCACCTCTGAGGTACCTAATCAGTGTAACCCAGCTCTCTCCAGAGGAAAAGGAAAATATCATTCATTAAGACGCTGTGCTGTTTCAGGAACACATGTATTTACATAAAGCTTAGTTTGATCCTGCCAAATACACACATACATACATACATATAGGCATACATACATAGACATGCTTGACCATAAAGGCACTCTCCTTTTTACATATGGGTTGAGGTTGTAACAATATTCCCGCTTACTGTAGGTTAGTTTCTTTAGGAAAGCACTGATGCTTGAAGCAAACCTGGCTTTCACATTAACCCCTCCCCTACAGAATTCCATTTATAATCTTGAATGTAGGTTCCTGTTAAAGTGACAAAATTATGTTTGAGCTTGGGTCTCCAACTAGAAGGAAGGGGCACAGCCCAGGCCAGTGAATCAGAAGACTTAGACTGCATTCTAGATAACACCCATGTGCCCTGGTAAGGACATTGGCATAGAACCTACAGGACTCAAGGCCCTTATAAGAAAGATTCACAAATTTGGGCATACATATATAACTTTCTTTACAATTCATATTCACATAACCACAATACCTAAGATTACCATTCCTTGACAGGAAACTGACGGTTTCATTTCTTGTCCAGTATTCCTCTTCACCAATCTTTCATTCATCAGGCATGTTTGCTCAATTAATCCTGGTCTTTTCTAGAAATCACATTTACCATGAGTTGAGGGGGAGGGGGAGGATATCTACTCCAGGGTTTCAAATTAAGACATGGGAGGTATCCCTAATTTAAGCTTTGTTCTATTGGTTTAAAAAAAGATAATTGGAGGGAGAGAGGGGGAGGATCCAGACTTATGATGGGGGAATGTGGGGGAAGGGTCTGAGGAGGAAGGATATAAGGGAGCTTCCAGTGTGATGATCCTCCACCAATGAAAATCAGCCATTCTTCTATAATTTATGGCCTCTGTTAAGCTAGTCACATAGCTAGTATATATCAAAGGAAGAACTTGAACCCAGATCTTTTTGACTACAAAACCAGACCATGCCATGCTGCCTCTCAAGGTAATCATTTCTATATCATTTACACACACACACACACACACACACACACACACACACACACCATATATGATGCAGTCCAACAACAGGACATCTGTCTTTTGGGAATTGCTACTGTACTTTTAAGTAACAAACATCATAAAGGAAAAAAATTCTGGGAAGAAAGGGAGATATGGTAGAGGAAGAGGACAATGCATTGAGTGCACACAGTTAATTGATTGGCTCCACTTTTTGTACTGAAAGAAAAATTGAGCTCTTTCAATCAACCTCTTCAGTGAACTAAGAAAACAGCAAATGGACCATTTTTGCAGTGAAGAAACGATATGTTGGGAAGCTGTTTGTAAACAACACTCAGAGACATAAACAAGGATAGCACCATCCAAGTGACAGAGAACAGCTGGCGGAGGAAGAGACAGAAACTTTGTTATATAACAGGAAAAACCCACAGCAATGCTCTCCCTGGGTGTTGTTTTGCTGTGACTTGCAGCTTTGCTTAAGCATTTGAAAGATTCTTGCAGGTCTTTCTGGGAGCTGCCAGCTCTAGCCTGCGAATTATGGTAATGTGCCACTTCTGAGCCCTCGGCAGGATTTGCAACAGAGAAATCACATCAGCCTATGCTGATTAACAATTCCATTCCATCCAGAGATTTATATAAAAAAACTATCTTACATTTTGCTTTTTAATAAGAATGATCGCTATCTCAAATTGAGTCCCAGCAAATTTTAATAAAGGCCCAAGGTTGAGTGGCATTTTGCATGCTGATTTAGCTGTGATTGCTTGCTTTTGATGAGCACCAGCCTGGCATGTATAGCTCTCCTTAGAGCAGGTTTAAAGACCAGTAGTAAGGAAAAGGATAAAAATAAAAACTTCCAACTGAAATTCGAGGTCTTTTCTTTCTATGATTGATTACTGAATAAATACCAACACATATCTTTGGATTCGGCCTAGAAGTGAAATTCCCTACAGCTAAACAGCTGTTTTTTAATGGCTTTTAACATGCCCTCCTGTCAAAATATGTTAAGTTAGATGACTACAATTATTATTTTAAGAGATGATATCAGTCTATTTATCTATCTTTTGGTCCACAATGCCTTCATAAACCAAAAAGGGAGGGACACAGAACAAGTGACATTTCCCTCCTGGACTACCAAATGTTACAGAGAAATAAATATTTCTTTGGGGAAGATCTCTCCTTCATTAAGATAGAAGGCATAGTAATCACTGTGAACAATGAAGCCATAGGTAAGACATGCTTTTCCAGCTGATATGAAAAGCTTCCCTCTCAAGGCAAAAGAATAAATGGAGATGTGTAAGCATTTTAGTTTATTTAGGCATGGGCCAGGAACAAATCATCAGTTATTGTATTTAGGTGGTGGTCCTAATGAGTGTTATTTTATGAAATTTGCCTTCATTATCTTTCAGCTTTATAAAGAAATGAATTTATCATATGAAACCTTGAAAGTCACCCTGAAATAGTGAAGCCAAACTAATAGCCAGGCTTCTCTAGCCTCCTAACGGTAGGGCTGGATCGACGGCAACTCGAAGAACCTAAAGAATACAAGTGAGATGCCATTCACTGGGCTGAAGATTCCCAGACTCTACCCGATCCCACAAGGCTCTGAGTTTCCAAGACAGAAACCCTGACCTGAAACACAGCTATTGCCAAACCTGGGAAATGATTAATGTCAGGATGCACAGCAAGAACTTTTAAAGTAGAATTTAAACAGAAAAGAAAAAAAAAACCTGTCTACTAAGTAACCAAAACCTGCAATGTTTTAGAAGCTCAAATTACTGTTATCGCCATGGTCTTTTTTTTTTAATGGAGGAAAGAAACAGCAAAAAAAAAATTTATGAATTCCAAAAGGCAATAGTAAGCATGGAGAATATTGTATTAAAGTAATACCTTATGTACTTGGCATCATCTGGGAATACAGTGTTCTGCATAAGTGAATTTTCCTGAGAACTCCAGTGCACTCCTTTAAGTACCAACATTCTGGAAGATTTTAATCACTTTGGATAGAAATCTGCTCAAATTAAGTAGACTATGCTAAATATAATCTTTATTCATTTTGGTGCAGGATCATTGTTAGGAATAGACACCAGATCTATGATTTCATTGCCACAAGCAGGGCTATACCTTCCCACAATTTATAATCTTAGAGAGTTGCCAAGGGCACAGAGAAGCTAAGTGATTTGCCTAATGTCATACAGCCAGTATGTGTCAGAGGTTAGATTAGAACCCAGGTCTTTCCAATTATAAAGGCAGCTCTCTATCCAACATGCCACACTGTTTTTTCATTACTACAAATAATTGCCAATGCAATGCTATGATATGGTGATGCCTTTAGTAGCTATTGAGGCACACAGAGGACTTTCACTCTTCACAGAGGATTGATTATATTACTTGTGCATATTCTTTTGAGTTTCCATACTCCTTTATCATCTCTTCTTGCCAATATGCCTGTCTCTAGAAGCTCCAAACCCTTTCTAATTTGCTGCTTCTGATCACTGCAGGCAGCTTGGAAGCATAGTGAATAAAGTGTTGGGTCGGGGGTCAGGAAGACCTGAGTTCAAATCCAGACTCAAACACTTACTAGCTAATGGACCCCTGGCCAGGTCACTTAACATGCTTGCCTCAGTTTTCTCAACTGTAGATAGAGATAATAACAGCACCTACCCTGCAAGGTTGGTATGAGGAATAAAGAAATAATATTTATAGAATCACATGAGAGTCAATAGGCTTTGGATAAAGGATGAGCACACTAATGTTTTATTGGGGGTACTATGAATTGGTTCAACCATCCTGGAAAGGAATTTAGAACTGTACCTAAAAAGTCACTACTCTGTGTACAACTTTTGACCTAACAATACCATCACTAGGCAAACATTCCAAAGAGATTAAAGAAAGAGAGAAAAGATCCATCCATACAAAAATATTTGGGGATTTAGAATGCAAGTAAGTAGCTTAGCCTTACTAAAGAGATACTTCTTCCTCTGAGATGAGAGGATGTTATAGATAAAGACATGCTTTGAAGTACAGAGATGATAGACTTTCTGAAGGGGGGAGTTTCAATTTTCTCAATAAAGCAATAATGAGAATTCATGCTTCCATAGTAGTTTAAGTTTTTATAAAGTTCTTTCCTCTCAACAATTTTGTGAGGTAGGTTTTATAAATGTTTCTATCCCCATTATGCAGATGAGAAAACTGAGGCTCTGATAGGTTGTGACTTATTTATAGGTGGTACAGTTCAGTTGCCTGCCTGAAGCTTAGGGTAGAAGGGGGTTGGGGAAAGGGGATTGTGAAGGAATAAATGGAAGCTTTAGAAAAGTGGAGAAAGTTTGGGCTTTCTGTGAAGTGTCAGACAATCAACAAGGGGCACATTAAAGGGATGCCAAGAAGCATCGAGGGCACAGTTCCAGTCAGTGAAGTCAAAGAAGGTCCACATGTCATTCTGTGATTTTCTCCATCTATATTCTGAAGTGTACGAGCAGGAAAGGAGAAAGTGTCAGGAGCGATCAGCACATAGAAGAAGGTCAAGGTGAGGGAGGGAGTCTGGCTTACGGTGTTAATGAGTGCAGGGTCAATGAGACTGACCACAGAAGGAAACAGAGTTGGAAGGGACCTCAAACATCTTCTAGTACAACCTCCTCCCACTTTGATTATCATCATCATTATGAATTAACTATCATTTATATAACTCTTTAAGATTTACAAAGGATTTACAAATCTTTTATCCTTACAAAAACCCTGGGAGGTAGGTGTTATTATTATCCCTATTTTTCAGATGGGGAAATGTGCACAGAGGATAAGTGACTTGAGCATGGTTACAAATATCTGAGTTTGGATTTGAACTCAGAACTTCCTGACTCCAAATACAGTGCTCTATCTGTTGCATTTCAGAGAAGGGAAAACCTGAGGCCAAGGAGGTTTACAGATGTACTTGAGGTCATCATGGCTAGAATGAAGTCAAATGTAACCAAATGAGCGAATTGTGAATGGGAGAGCCACTGGAGGGCTCAATAGTTTTAGTGGGGTCACGTAGCCAGTATACTTCAGAGGTTAGACTTCAATTCAGGTATTAGCCACAAGGTTCACTCTCTAACAACTGTGCTATGCCATCTTTCTGTTGCTATGGACATGAATTGCCATGCTCTGCTATGATATACTGAGATCTTCAGGAGCTATTGAGGTGTGCAGAGTTTGCTTCTTCACAAAGGATATGCCTTGTGAGTCTGTGGGTTCCATAAACCTGATTTTAAAAAATTAATAACTATTTCAATACAATTGGTTTCTTTTGCAACCCTATGTATTTTATTTTATGTATTTAAAAACATTATGAGAAGAGATCCAAAGGATCCTACAGATGGCCATAGGGGTATATGACACAGAAAAAGGTAAGGATCTCCAATATAGGATGACAAAGTTGTGGGCTAAAAAAAATTGTAGGAGAAGGTAGTAAGTATCAAGTTGAAGATCAAGCACCATATGGGAGCTCTTGGAAGTGGACTGGTATCATGTCATACAATGACAAGGGCAAGGCCATCCTGATGGCTAGGGAGGGTGTGGCCTTGTTCAGAGAAGAAAAAGTCAGCAAGAGTCAAAGAAGGCAGGGAATAATGAGGTTTGGGTTACAAAAATTTGGTAAACAATTCAGACAGTCTCATAAATTCTGAGCTCCAATCAAACGTTCCAAAATGAGTTTTCTTACTCTGATAATTACAAAAGAAACTCTTCCTATAATGGAAGGGGGGTGGGAAGAACAGAGAGAACTTCAGTAGGCAGCAGGATATTTGGATGCTTAGTATTTATCATGAACCTACTAGGCACCAGGCCCTGTGAGAGTCACTGGAATGTTCAAAGACTGAAACAATCCACCTTCTAATGGGGGAGACAATATGTACAACTTTAAGACATATATGAATAAATATAATAGCTAACATTTCTGTAGTACTTTAAGGTTTATAAAGTGCTTTACAAATGTTCTCTCATTTGATCCTGACAATAGTCCTTTAAGGGAGGTTCTGTTAGAGCTCCATTTTCCAGGGGACAGGCTGAGTGACTTACAGTTAGTACGTATCTGGGCTGACATTTGATCTCAGGTCTTCAGACTACAAGTCCAGGATTCTCTCCGTGGCATCATCTTGCTGGCTATATAAAGTTAAATACAAACATATATAAAGGAGCTAAGTACAAGCTATAGTTGAGTGAAGGGGGAGAAGGAGGCACTAGCAGGAAGGGAATTCAGGAAAGGCTTTTAGCAGAAGGTGGTGCCTGAGCTGTAACTTAAAAGAAGAGAGCAATCCTACGAGGCAGGGGTAAGGAGAGAGAACATTCCAGGCATGGGGGATGGACAGATGGGAGATGGACTTGAATGAGGAGCATACAATAATGGTTGATATTACTAATATTATCAATGACTTTAGCAATGAAATGAAACCTATAATAAATTTGCTTCCTGAAAACAAGGGATTTGATGAAATAACCTCTTTGGTCCCTTTAAGTTCTAAGACCTATAATTAATGGGATAGAAACAAGTATTTATTGGATAACTATGTATTAAGTACTTTCAAATATTATCTCATTTAATTTTCACAACTATGTGGGGAGGTAAACACTACAATCACCATTTTACAGTTGTGGAAAGTGAGGCAGGAAGCGGTTAACTGACTATCCAGGGTAACACAGCTAGTAAGTTTCCGAGGCTGGATTAGAACTCAGGTCTTCCTGACTTATACACAATGTAGTGTGCCACCTAGCTGTGTCCATTGCTGGGAAAGAGTCCCTGCATTCATAGGTCCTTTTCTTTTGAGAACCCCCTGGGAAGTATATGGACTCCTAGTGCTACAAAGTACACCTGGTCTTTTAATAGGTCTGAATGGAATGGAGTTTCCTTCCCTTGGTGCTACAGGGGAATCCTTGGGCTATCCTTGCATCATCTTCCTTTTCAGTAATTTGCAACAAGAAAATCTTCCTTTACTTTTAATTTCTTGTCTTTTGAAGTTCATTTATCATCCTAACTGTAAATCGGAATGTTGCAATCTTCTACTATATCACAGGGGCATGAAATTTAATTTATTTCGTATCTTTTTTGTTAGAATAAGAAAGGACCTTGTGTCCCATTGAATCAGTAACTGCTATGAAGGATGGCTAAGTTTAGAATAAAAAGGAACAACAAAGTAGTGTCTGTCACTATGATTTTAAGTAGAATGTGCCATCTTTGGAAGGATTTGGACAATAATGTAACAGCATATGGGAAGCATGAGCCATGAGGTAGTGTGCTGATTTGTCAAAAACACATATGAGGGGTGGCTAGGTGGCACAGTGAATAGAGTTAGCCCTGGAGTCAGGAGGACCTGAGTTCAAATCCGGCCTCAGACACTTAACACAAAATCTATCCGTGTGACCCTGGGCAAGTCACAACCCCAATTGCCCTCAAAAAAAAAAAAACCATATATGAAGGAGGTTGAGGGAGTTTTGAAGGAAAAAAATCTGGATAAAGAGTGCAAATTTCAAGATCATCTTTTTTTTTCTTTTTTTTGCTTTTTGGAGGGGGCAAGGCTGGGCAATTGGAATTAAGTGATTTGCCCAAGGTCACATGGCCAGTATTTGAACACAGGTCCTTCTGACTCCAAGGCCAGTGTTCTATTCACTGAGCCACCTAGCCACTCCAAAGGTCATTATTTTTAAGAGAAAGATCAAAAATGTACATGTGAAATAAAGTAACATGGATGGAAAGTAACACGTTTTCCCTTTGATTAAACTCCTCAAAGGAGTTGGTACTTCCACAGACTGCATAACATGAGGGAATGGGGGTCCCTAGGGCTGGGGCAAATTGAACCAGAATCTCCCAAAATTTCAAAGAGTTATCTTAGGGTTAGGGAAGAGCTATGTGCTATATTCCTGAATCTACCAAAGTTTGACTACCCCTTACATGGACGTAAGTTCTTCTTCATTCTCAGCCCCTTTCTTCATTCCTCTACTTCCATCTGGAATATAAGGGAGCGGAGACTTTAAAAAAGGAAGGATGCCTAAGATATAATATTCACTTCCACATAGCCATGAAAGCAACCTTTCCATACCCTGAAAAGGAGGCAATATGGCATAGTACAAAGAGCATTCACTGTGGAGGTGGGGAACCTGGGGTCAAACTCTACCTCTCCTGCTTTCAACTTGACCTCTCTGGGCCTCCGTTTTTTTAACTGTAAAATACGGAGTTGGACTAGGCTACACATAAAGTCTCTTCTGGTCTTAGATCTCAGTTCCCAGTCTGAATCTACCTATGGCATTTTTTACTTCTAGCAGATCAATTCATAGACTTTCTTTGGCTCTTAATCAAAGTCAGTTGAGAGCAGCCAATAAGATTTCTATAGAGATAGCAGGAGACAGAGTCGAGTCTAAGGCTAGACAAGGCAGGCAGGTACAGGTACCTAGGGCATAACAACACACAGGGGTCCTTCTTGTACATTTTAAAATTGATACAAGAAGATTCCACGCTTCCTCTCACTTTATTTCACTCAACTAGGTGATACAGTGGCTAAAGTGCTGGACCTAGAGTCAAGATCTGAGTTCAAATCTAGTCTCAGATATTTACTAGCTGTGTGACCCTAGATAAATTACTCACCGTTTGTCTCAGTTTCCTTATCTGCAAGATGGGGGTGATAATAAGCACATACCTCCCAGGATTTGTCTGAAGATAAAATAAGGTATTTTATAAAGTGCTTTGCAAACCTTCAAGCAATATATAAATGCTGGCTATTTTTACTATTGTTTATGTCACAGGAAGGGACAGCTAGGTGGCATAGTGGAGAGAGTATAGGACCTGGAGTCAGGAAGACTCATCTTCCTAAGTTCAAATCCAGTCTCAGATACTTAGTAGCTGTGTGACCCTGGGCAAGTCATTTAACAGTTGTGTGCTTTGATTTCATTATCTGTAAAATGAGAGTAATAATAGCACGTACCTCCCAGGATTGTTCTGAGGATAAAATGAGATATTTGTAAAGCACTTAGCAAACTTTCAAGTGATAAATAAATGCTAGCTATTTTTATTACTACTTAAATCACAGGAATAGGTATTGAGCTAGAAGGGGTTTTAGAGATCATCTAATCCATTGTCCTCATTTTACAGATGAGGAATCCGAGACTGTGTGCCCAAAGTCACACAGGTCGTAAATAACAGAGGTAAGACTAGAGCCAAGATCTCTGACTGCAAATCCAGTTTCCTTTCCACCACACCCTGCTGCTCCCTCCAAAAGGTACCTCTTCCATGAGGTCAAGTTGGATGTGTTACAGCAAAGGATTAGGGCACAACTTCTAAACCCGACCCCAAGTACACAAACGTTCTTGTCCCAGCTCTGGTGGGGCATCTTGAGAACAAGGTGGGGAAAAGCACTAAATATCCTCTAACCCTCAATATGCTCTCTCTAACACACTCTGAAGAAGTGAGGGGTCTGTCTTGCTGCCAACACAGTAATTTGTGTCATTTCCAAAGGCCCTCTGGAGCATGTACAATGCAATACCTAACAAGACTATCTTAAGTGTGAAGCTGACTCCTGGCCTATTTTGTTTCAATGAACCCTTAAAGCTTTTGTGGATGCAAATCTACCCAAGTTCCTACTGAAGGGGGGGAGGAGGGGGTAGCACTGAGAAGAGGGAATAGAGTGGTAGCAAAGGAAAACAGCTGAATCCAAGAGGACTCTCCATTGAGCAAACACAAGCTGCTGCCTGCAGCACCCAAGTACCCTTTGTCAAATTAAATAGCACATTCTGAAAGACCACATTTTTCTTAGAATAGGCCCCAGCTCCTGGATGTTCTTTGACACCACTGCTCTGAGCCCTGATAAGATGCTATCAGCAGGGCCCTCTAAGTACTTGAGAACCACTTTAAGGAGATCACTGGGGCAATTACCATAAAAAGTGAAAGATATGGGACTTTATTGATGGGAGATTAATATTGACCAGTAGGCAATTGATTTTTCCCTGAAATCTTATTTATGATTGTAAACTTGTTTCGTGGCTGTTGAGATTTTCCCTGCTGGGGGGGAGAGGTGTGGGGGGGAGGATTGACAGAGAGAGTGGAGAACAGGGATGGATACAACAAGGATGTCACTGCATCAAATTTCTTACATAATTTTTTTCTAATTTTAAGTTTATATAGAATTTTCTGGGTGCTTAATTTGTTTTCTTATTTTAAATGCAAAGAGATTTATGGCAAAGGGACTAGACAGAGCTAAAATTCTTATATTTTACAGTATCTCCATCAACCTCAGGTAAGTATGTGCATTTTAAGTATCATATGCATATATAGGTAACTATATTTACATCTTATATATGTTCATTGTGCTTATATGTGTATCTATATAGGTATATGTACAAGTATATCTACAGAGATATATACATACTCTTAACTTACGCATATATGCATTGCTCTAAAACATTGGAGTCAGGAAGACTTGGGTTCAGATTCTACCTCTGATATATACTGATTATGTAACCTAGAGCAAATCATTAAAGCTCTGACTACCTTGGGCAGCGCTCTAAGGTTATACTTTGAAGTATAATTGCTCATATTCATGGTACAGGGAGTTTCCAGAATTATGAGGTACCTACACTGATGGAATCCCAGGTCTGGATAAAAAAAAATTAAAAAACAAATTTAGCAAATATCATCAACACTAATAAAAAAATGTCTCAAGAAACTTGAAATAATATATTTTATATTACCTTGGGAGGTCAAAAAGATAAGAAAAATATATTATTTAACAGACTGTGACAGTCACCTATATTATATTCTGTACCAACATAAGTCAAAACTAATTTTCAAACATATAGTACAGAACACATTATCACATCACCAAAAGGAAATTAACTACGGCTGTTGGAAGGGCATGAGAGAGACATTTTATAACCAGGTCAAGGGAAAAGGAATGCATGTCTGAACTTATTTTTCCCTTCAGAGTGCCTAGGACAAAAGTACATTTTTTCTTTCACATTCAATTTCAACATCAAGATCAAAGCATATAACATTCAGGGAAATGTGAAGTGCTCTACAAGTTTATCAGTATGTACCATTTGTTCAACAGTTTAAGTAATTCCAAGTCTTGGATAGAAAAAAACAACTCTTTACATAAATATGCTACAGTGAAAGTATTGAAGTATATGTGTACACTGTGGCTAAAAATCCATTCACTGGATAATGACTACCAAATTTAATATTGCATTTGTATAGCTCTCTAGTAGTCACTCATTCTACAAATATTGATTCAATACCTACTATGTGCAAGGAATAATACTAACTGCTATATTTAAAAGGTGCATAAGGCATGATCTGGGACCCTCAGATTTTACACAGTGTAACAGAGGACATATCCCCTATAGATAATGAGTTAGAAGACAGTATAGAATATGCTAAAAGCTATAAGAGAAAAGACAAAATTCAGCAGCTATAGAATCCTCCCCTCCAAAACTTTTGAAAGCTGAAAAACTAACTCAAATGGCCAGAAAGTTTTCCAAGATCCATGTGCTTCCTTCACTATTCTAATTCTCCTTCACCCCTCACCCCTCATCTCTCACAGGCATTTTGTTTGATGACCTTCTAATGTACTTATCAAACAATAGTTAAAGCACAGTTATTTGTTGGAGTCCTTATCTTCCAATTGTAGAGTAAGCTCCATGATATCAGGGATGGCTCTCATATCTAAATTTTATGTTTCCCTCAGTTTTTAGTAAAGTTCTTTTTATGTAGCTTGATAAATTTTTGTTCAGATAAGTGAGAGAATGGTTCAGGTAAGAGAGCTCAGAGAAAACACTTGAAGGAGATGGAATCATAGTTGGGTCTCAAAGAACCACAGCAGAGGGTATAGAACTGGAAGAAACTTTCAAGATCACCTAGTCCAACTCTCTCATTTTACAGATGAGGAAACTGAGGCCCAGAGTTTAAGTGACATGCCCAAGACCAGACATGGGGTAAATAGGATTTAAAAGCTTTTATTTAATCTTCAAATTCAAGTTTTCTGGTTCCAAATTTTTAGATCCAAATAGTGGACTTTATATGATATGGGCTTTATGTGATACAGAGGTGTATTATCATCCACCATTTTAATTACCATCCATTGCTTAATTCCTAGCTTTTAAAATAAATCAATGATGGAAAAGGAAGCAGAAGTGGAAACTACTAGCGATAAGAAGAAGTCGTAGTTGGCAAAATATAAAGAAGCAATGACAGAGGCAAACCTCACCACGATGTCATGGGAGAAAGAGGATATAGAGAATAATCAACCAACCAATCAAAAAGCATTTACAAAGCACCTACTGTGTGTCAGGCACTGCACTAGGTATTGGAGGTTCAAAGACCAAAAAGAAAGAAACAAATACACATTCTAATGGCAAAAACAACAATTATGTATAATTTATGTATACACAGTATATGTATTATATATTACTATATATAACATGTGTTATATATTACATCTGTATTATGATATGGATGTATTATATATAATATTATTACACATATCTTGGTATATATGTGTAGATATGAAAGCTTTCATAGTCTAAAACAATACTAAGACTTTTTAGGGCATTGTTCATGTGTGTACCTATATGTACATACAAGTACATATATACATATATATCTATAGACATATATAACACAATATAAAATGAATAAATACAAATATATACAAATTAAATATAAGGTAGTTTGGGGGGAAGGAAGGCACTAACATTTGGGAAAAGAAGGAAAGGCTTCATGCAAAATATAGTGTTCAAAAGTCATGTTAGAGGAAGAAAGGGACTCTCTAAAGTGAAAGTAAAAAAGGAGTACATCCCAGGGATTTGCAATGGCCACCTCAAAAGCATGGAAATGTGAGATAGATTTTTATTCATGAGGAACAGAGAGGTCAGTTGGGCTGTACTGAAGAGTCTGGGAGGGGAAGTAATGAATATAGGATATTGTTGAACACACACAGAGTATTTGAATTAGTTATTTAGAGAGGGAACACACTCTCAATTTGGGGGAATCAGGAAAGACTTGCAGAAAGTGGCATTTGAGTTGAGTTCTGAAGTGAATAATTCTAGGAGGCAGAGGTGAGGAGAAATAATATAGACCCTATCATCAGTTTTAATGATAGGCAGGAGAGAAAAAGTCATAGATGCTATTTGTAAAACAGTGATAATTAGCCAATGTTAAGGTATTGAACATGCAGGCCATCATGAAGACCTATGAGTAATTCTCAAAGACTAGTGTTTTGTTTTGGTTTTTTGTTTTGGGGGGGGTTTGGGGGGGGAGAGGGTGGCAAGGCAATTGGGACTTAACTGACTTGCCCGAGGTCACACAGCTAGTTAAGTGTCAAGTGTCTGAGGTTACATTTGAACTCAGGTCCTCCTGACTTCAGGGCCAGTGCTCTATTCACTGCGTCACCTAGCTGCCCCAAGACTAATGATTTTTAAAGTAATAGCCAATTAGAACCTAAAGAATGTAACATGTTATTTGGATACAGTCACAATGTAGAATTAAATATTATATACTATGTGTTATAAAATATATATATATATATATATGTTTATGTCTGTAAAGGCTTAAGGAGCTGGGTATGAGTCTTGCTCAGGGCTGGTTCTTGTGGAAGACAACAGAGCAGGAATGAACTACAGCAATAGCCCTAGAAAGTTATGTACTGTGAGTTTTAGGAATATCCATTTAGGACAAAAGGGGAAGCAAATTTCTATGGGCCACAGATAGCAGACTAAGACGGTTGACTCTTAGCAAAGGAAAGAAAGACTCTCATCCTCTAGAGTGGGTCAAACAGTTATGGGTGAGCTTTTCTGGGGTACTTTAAGAGAGAAATAATAAAAGCAACCTGATTTAACTGGAGACTGAACTCTGAAGGAATTATGTGTTCATTTGTAGATATTTTACCTAGAAGGAAATAGTTACCACACCCACTCTCACAGGACGGAGAAATCCAAGACCATATATACTGGTCCCATTCCCTTCCATTGCTCAATAGCAGCAAAGTGTGGAGAGGGTTTGGGGAAATAGCAAGTAAAATATTTTGGGGGAGCAGGGGGTGGAATGAAAACTAAAAAGGTTAAGTGGGTCTTGAGCGTGAAAGATCCTGAATTACAAGGTAAGTATTTATTCAGTAGATACCAAATGTTTTCGAGCAGGGAATTGACAGTAACTTTTTTTCAGGTAGATAAAACAATACTTAATTCAATACTTCAGGTATCTATGCTTTTATTGCTCTGGGTAGTCCCTACTGAAGCCAATTGCAACCTTCAACAATATAGCAACCGTCACTGAGTTTGTTGTTGTTGAGTCGTTTCTGTCTTCTCTGACTCTTTGTGACTGCATTTGGGGTTTTCTTGCAAAGTTACTGGAATGGTTCAGCATTTCCTCCTCCAGCTCATTTTACAGATGAGGAAACTAAGGCAAATAGGGTTAAGTGACTTACCCAAGGTCACACAGCATGTGAATGTCTGAGGTCGTATTTGAACTCATGAAGATGAGTCTTCCTGATTCCAAGACCAGAGTCAACCTGGTGATGATGAGCCTCTCCTATCTTAGCTAGGCTGGTCCTCAGACAAGAGAAGCACAATTTATCACCAGGCTAAATGCAAGCTTTGCAGCCTGGTTAGATGTGATAAAACTTGTATTCCACCTGCACAGACCTTGGAAATCCAAGGTTACCTCTACTCCACAATGAAGCAAGAGAGGCAGACTTGAGTGGAAAAGGTATTTTTTAAAATTATATTGCCTTAAGGTTTTCAACTTGCTTTCCTTCCTATGGTCCTTTGAGAAAGATAATAATTATTACTACAGTTATCATCACTACTTTACAAATTAGGAAACTAAAACCCAAAGAGGGCAACTGCCTCACCCAAGGCAACACCACTAATAATAAACAGAACCAAGATTAAAACCCCAGGCTCTTT
The DNA here is from genome assembly GCF_028583685.1 of Petaurus breviceps papuanus. NCBI lineage: Eukaryota > Metazoa > Chordata > Mammalia > Diprotodontia > Petauridae > Petaurus > Petaurus breviceps. Next base: position 9,788,835 of record NW_027186546.1, on the reverse strand, counting down.
CTCTAAGCCTGGTGTGCTTTTAAACTATGCTATCTCTCAAGAGATGTGGCAGTTATTATAATTCTCCTTTTAAAGACATGGAAACTGAGAAACAAAGGACAGTAACTTACCCAAGGTAACATAGTAAGATGGTGCTAATCAGAGCTAGAACCCAGGTTTCCTATTGTTAGTCAATAGATGCCCATGTTGATCTATCTGCCCTCAACCAGAAGGTTCTACTTTTCTATCTCCATTAGAAATTGGTTTCATAACAAATTGTTATGGTTTTTAAGCTAAATAATAAGTTAAATATATTACTTAGGAATCTTTTTGTTCCTAAAACTAATCGTTGGTTTGGTAGTAGTTTTTTTTTTCCTAATACATTTGATGTATGTAACAATAAAGTCAAACAAATCTTTACATTAAGACCAGACATATAAATGCATAGATAATACATTTACTTATTTTCAGATTACTGATAGGTATTGACAGACACAAGATTTTGCCCACCTTTAGTTAGGATACTTCAGTATCTAATTGAGTGGAATAATGTCCACGGCAATGGAAAGGTAATTGGCAAATTTATGAATAATAGCTTTGTTTATGCTTCTAGTTCCAAAGCTAATTATTTAAATAAGATCTTACAAATTGATTAGGAGTATCAGCATATGGATCCCTGGCATGAAATACAAATTTCTTAAGATTAAAACATGCATGTCAAATCCAAAAGCATTTTTAAAAAATAAAGTCATTAATAATTGAAATCAAATCAGAATCTCTTCATTAAATAAATGTTTTTCTTTGAAAGCCAAGCATCATCCAGGACTGGCCCTAACAGAACCATCTGTCCCTCAGAAGACTAAGGAAACTAACCAACCAATGGAGGAGATTAGGTAAGTGTGACTAAGTCATAGAGTCCTAGTTGAAAAAGCCTGAGCTTTCAACTGACTGAATAAAAAACCCTGCTGTAGTCTACTTGCAATGACTCCAGACCCCTCTTAATCTGTTGTTGGTTTAGTTAGTTACTTTATTTGATTGTTTTATCCTGTCTTACTGATTTACTCCTTTGGCCCACAAACATTGATTTTCCTCTCTGCTCCTGGATCCCATTGTTACCTGGCTCTCCAACTTGTCCTTTTGCCTCTGGCCCTTTCTGACCCTGTTTTGATTGACTCACTGCCAATCTCATTATTAAAAACAAACTGTGCCCACGCCACCCCTCCACTTGCCACTAGTTGGCTGGTACTTATGGAACTGAGGTTTAGGAAACAGTGCACTGCAATATATCAGCAGGTATCTTGGATGACTCCCAGGTACCCCCAAATTCCTGGCCTGTTCCTGATCCCAGGTGGGGCCAGGCTGCACAGGGGCCTGCAAAAACTGAAAAAATAATAAAGAACTTGCTGACTGTTCTTCAGTACTTCAGATTTTAAGAGCTATTTTAAATTTATTATTGTTATTATTCTTCAGCTATGACACACTTGTGTGTAATATATCCCTAGTAATTGTACAACAAAAAGTTTGGAAAACTTCTAGTGATACAGGAAATGTACATTTTCTATTTGCAAAATTAACAGATTATCAATGATTGCTGGAATCAGAAGATGTCGGTTCAAATCTTCATCCTCTTTATACTACTCTGAACAAGTCAATTAACCACACAAAGCCTTAAATTTTTATATTTAAAATGTAGACTAGATCAGATTATATGACCTCTAAAGACTTTTCTAGTTCTAAATCATCTTATGATATTTTCATTTCTCCCTCAATACAGGAGATGTTTGAGTCACATACGTAGCATACAGGTCTATGCTATGTGTGTATATGTATTTTTATAAGACATTGGTGTATAAAAGATTTTATGACCTGGTGAATTAGAAAGCAGCCTTGGAGTCTGGAAGACCTGGACTAGACCCTACCTCTGACATATGTCAACTCTCTCAATTCTTTTCAACTATAAATTACAGACAAGTTATCAATTCAGTTATCTGTGAAGAAAATTTCAACAGGAATTTCCAAAACAGATGAATTATGTGTAAACAAACATGTATATGCATGCCTTTGTATGTGTATATATAAGTATATACACATAAGATATTTATATATTTGTATTTATATAAATTATATTATAAATGGCTATGGCCTATGAGCAGAGATTGGACAATTAGAGAATATCTGCCAATGAGGCAAAAGACCCTCTTTAAATGCAGAAAAAGATTCAGAACAAAGCATGGTAGAGTGAAAAGAGTGTCAATTTTGGTTTCAGAGGCCCTGGGTTCATATCCCATCTGATACTTCTAAACTGGACTTGGGTAAATCACTAGGCCTCCTTAGGCCTCAGTTTTCTAATCTGTAAAATAAGGCAGTTGAACTAGACAGCCTTTGAATGTTCCTTCCAAAGCTGACTCTACAAGCATCATGACCTGGATTTGAATTTTCACTCTGTAGTTTTATTAACTATGTGATCTCAGCCAAATCACTTAATCTCTCTGGGGCTCATTTTACTTTTTCCTAAAATGAGGGGTTTAGACTAGATGACCCATACAGTCATAAAACTATGATACTAGTCAGTCAGTCACTAAACATTAAGTGCCAGGCACCGTATAAAATGCTGGAGATACAAAGAAAGTCAAAAGACTGTCCCCACACTTAAGGAGCTCCCATTCTAATGAGGGAGACAATACACAAACAAGTTGTATAGAGTATTATGATTTAATATCATTCAAAATAATCAGCCTTGTTGATTCTCATTACATTTAAGTAGGATGAGCAAACGGCCATCCTTGTAGTAGTTAATTTTGCTTTTCTCTGCCTTCCTAACATAGCCAAACCTGAACTCTCCCAGGTACCCCCAATGGGCTTCAGGGTATTGTTAATTATGCTTATTATGCCAGGCATTGGTCACCTTTGAAATATCAACAGACCTCCTATAGAGTATGTTGACTTTCTAGTTAGTTTTGAAAAGGCTCTAATGAGTTTCCGCATCTCAGCAAGACTACTCCAACTATTTACACAGAGTTGCCCAGATCTACAAAAAGGCTGCTTTATGCATTTGGGCCATAACATACATGCTGAGGCATACACTCAATTATATAGACATAATGTGGTCCTATTCCGAAATTTCATTCTAGCATGGAGATGACCCTGGTTTCATGAGGATTTTGCCAGTGGAATGCAAGTTGTCAGGTTTTACCAAGATTAAAGTGTGGCTTTATATACTCGTCATGTACCAGTCAGAAAGACTCATAGCCAGAAGGCTGGCCACTGGGTTGTTATTACTATTATTAGTCGAAACAACTTAAGAAACCTGTTTCCTAAGGTATTGAATGTGATATGAATTGTGGTAAAGAATACCCATACTAATCAAATCACAGATCTCTGAAGCATTAAAATTGTGTGTGTGTGTGTGTGTATTCTTTTGTACTCGTGTATTTATTTGTGCTTTTGTCATGTTTATCTTGGTGATGGTTTATATTGTCTTAATTAACATTTGTGCTTTAGTTCAAAACTTTGCACTCACAGCAGGACAAAGCAGCTGGCTAGAGTAAAAACATCAACCAACAGAGATTTATGGAGTGCCTACTCTGTTCAAGGCACTGTGCTCTGTTTATTTGGTTATCATCAAGTTTTGACTAGGTAGGACGATAGAGCATTTATTTCCTCGGTGACTTGTGGGCAGGGAGAATAGAATGAGGGGGGTATTATTCTAATTTTAATTCAGTCTACTCCCAGTACTCAGCCTGGCAAACAGTCATTTCTCATGCTGGGAATGCTAGCAATAGCAGGGAGCTGTCCACAGCTGAAGTTCCTTCACAAATTTTGGTATTAGCTTGGTGCACCAGGGCTCAAAAATTCCAATGGCAGGATCAGAGTTTAGTGAAGTGAATTAGAAACATACCTCTCCATTGAAGTTCAAACCAGTTTGAAAAATTAAAATCACCCCTTTTGCCAGCTTTGCCCAGAGGGCCACATTGCTGAAATGTACTTCTGGGTCTCCAACATGCCCCTTTCCTATAGTTCTTCTTTGTTTATAGAATCTTTTATAGTATAACTTCTAAACTTCAGAGCTAGAATAGAGCTGAGAGATTATTCCATTACACTTATTTTATAGCTAAAAAAGATGAGGATTCACAAAGATAGTTGGTTTGCCCACAGTCATATAAGTAGTAAGAAGCAGAATTGTAATTTGAATCCAGGTCTTTTGACTTCAAATGCAATGCTAATCTACAATAGGCCATCTCACACTACCTGCTCTGAAAACTGACCCTTTGGCTACAAATAACTGACCCCTTGCTTCTGACTCTTTAATCACAAAGACAAAAATACTGCTCCCCAGTTCTGATCAAGTTATCCTGCCTGTATTTTAGTCTGAACCATGGAGAGCTCTCACTGTAGTCCCTGGTTTGGCCTGTACCAGACCCCAACATTGGAAGAGATCGATGACCTCTGAGTAGTAGAAAAACTCACTAGAGAAACTTTTGTTTCATTGACCCTTTCTCCAAGGCAAGAGGAAGGAAAGTGGGAGGGCTAATACATGAAAAGGAGGAAGAAAGAAAGAGAAGCAAATAGTATTCCCATCTCCCACCCACCTTCACATAAATGGATGTGGAAGTGCTTGAACTCTCAACATTTTTTTTCAGGATGAGTCAGGAACAGTGAGACCAATGACCTAAAAACTTTGCTTCCGGGTTTGGCATCTAAGGATTCTGCCTATCCTTTTTGTGGAGGTTGTCCAACTCCAATTATTGCCTGGCTTACTGTATAGCTTTCTAGGATTGTATCTTCAATATATCACTGGAGATGAGTATTAGAGTCTACAAAGCAGGAACTGATGACAGGTTCCCAAGTTTTAAACATGGAAAGGGAAATTTGGTACTCTTGAACTCATAGCATGATGGCTTTGGCAATAAAACCTTGCTTCCAATTTTCCCTGGCCATGGGCCAATGAGAAGATTTATGGATGCAAGATTTATGGATGTTGTACAAAATTTATGACCATGAAGTTGAACCACTTTCAGATGATGTGAAAAGCAAAAGAAATTTGGACTTCTACATTTGCCCTAGGATTCAATGACCTCATTGCTTTTATGGCAATCATACTTTTAGGAGAACAGTTTGCTTACCACAGCGGTTTGTACTTTACAGAGATGGTAGCAAATGTATAGTGAAAACCACAGAAAGGCTAGTTAATGATGTCAAATTTATTCTAAGTATATGATTGATTTAAAACATGTATATTGCCCAAAGGTCCCTGGGTTCCTGAAACAAAATTTAAAAATTACAAGAATTAGATTAAATCCATTAATTAGTTAAATGAATTAGGTCTGCAATCCTTAGCTAATTTGGGAGCAGAATTGAAAGACGCCTCTACAGTTGGCACTTAGAGCTCTTCCCTAATAAATTATATTCTCTTCACTGGAGCATTGTGTACCCCACCCTCTCTTAAGTGTTTTCAGTTGTTAATGTATAACTCTGTGATATTATAAAGCCATTTAGCCTTAGACAACAGTGAAACAGAATTCCAATTGAAAACACCTTACATCTTAGCAAAATATATCATAAAAGCCTATATAAACCTTAGGGTGGACTTAGGCCTCTGCTGGGGAGACAGTCAATATTGTAGAAATTGCAAGACCAATTTTCTCTAGCTTCCCCAATTGTGTTTTTGTTTGTCTGAAAAATGCAGAAAGAAAGCGTCATTAACTGCCAAATGGTCTCTAGTGATAGGCAGAGTGCATGTGTTGGCCAATGCAAAAAAAAAAAATGCCCTCCCAGGGCAATGCTGCAATACAAGGAGGACAAAAGAAGAGAAAAGGCTCCATTTGCCAACAGAATTAATGTCTTTGGCTTTTTTTCCCCTCTCTCTGTAAGCACATCTAGAAGCAACTCAAGGTATTTAATAGCAATCTTTCCCCATTCCCATCAGTGAACATCCATAATATAGAAACTAAGACCCTAAAGGGATCAAAGAAAGAGGAAAAGTCTCCATAAGTATAAAAATCTTTATAGCAGCTCTTTGTGTGGTGACAAAATCAGGAAACTATGAGGGTTCTGAGCAATTGGGGAAGATCTGAAAAAATTATGGTAAATGAATGTGATGTAATATTATTGCATGTGAGAAATTATAAAAGGGCCAGTTTCAGAGAAACATTGGAAGATTTGCATGAATTGATGCCCAGAAAAGTGAGCGAAACAAGGAGAATAATTCATACTGTAAGGGTAGGGTAAAAACCACCTCACCTAAGATACCCTTAACTAGGCGAAAACACAACTTGATCAAGCAAAAGACCTTAGACTAAGTGCAGTCTTTGAAAGTCATGTGATGAAGTGAAATGACTCCAGACAAGAGGTCTGAGTTCTATACCCTCTGAGTTCTATAAAAAAGCATCAAGCAAGGGGCAGCCAGGTAGCACAGCGAGTAAGAGCACCGGCTCCAGTGTCAGGATGACCTAGAGATTGAATCCCGGGCTCAGACACTTAGCACCCACCCAGAAACACCTGGCCGTGTAACCTTGAGCAAGTTACTTAACCCCAATTGCTTAGGGGTGGCCAGGTGGCTCAGCCAGTAAGAGCACCAGCTCCAGCATTGGGATGACCTGGAGATCAAATCCTGGGCTCAGACACTCAGCACCACACCCAGAAATAACTGGCCGTGTAACCTTGAGCAAGATACTTAACACCGATTGCTTAAAAAAAAAAAAGCATCCAGCTAGTTAGAATAGTGGAATGAGTAGCTTAATGAAGCTAGCATAATAAAGAGGAAGAATCATCAGGGGATGGGTAAGGATAGCCCTTGGTTTTGGCTAGTTAGTGCCCCTCCCCTTTGACCAGAAGAAGATCCTACCAGCTTCAGAAGGTCAGGAGAATGCCAAATCTCCCATCTTTCCAGCAGAATCCTAGCATTATACTCCCAAAACATCAACAAGTCCCATCTTCCCACTGGTGTTTTAAACAAAAGTACAAGATCATCTGGCGACAATGTCTGAATCATTGGAAGCTAAAACTACTGATGGCTAATGGCCTTAGAAGGAGCCCACCAAATAAACCAAACCAACACTAAAGGGAAGTTTCTAAGCAACCCCCATTAGGAAAAAAAAGAACTTCCAGCAACCAGGAAATGTGAGCTTACCCCTTTGCCGTGTGTGCTCTCTAGCCTTGAGCACACTTTCCTCTGTATTCTTGTACTTGTGGGAAAGTGTCACAAATGTTTGGGAAAATGTTTTGTACAATAATTCATATTATACTACCTTAGTCAATAACCCTTTCTAAAAGCTGCTTGAGGCTAGCTAACTAAATTATTTTCAGCTGATAGTCTTGGGGAGGAGTGGAAGCACAACAGTAGGGACTTGAGCCAATGGCATTACAGAAATATCCCTTATCCCTCAGGGTTATCTCTAGAACTCATCAGTGGAAATGGGAGTTGGGATAAGAATCCTTGGAGCTTATATAAGCTACAATACAATAACAACATTGTAAGGATAACTTAGAAAGACTTAAGAACTTTGATCAATCCAATGACCTCCCATAATTCCAGTGGAGTAAAGAAACATGCTTCCTACCTCCCAATAGAGAGGTGACAGATTCAAGAGGCAGAATGAGACATATATCTATCTGGGACATGGCAAATGTGTGAATTTGTTTTGCTTGAATATAAAATTTGTCTCAAGGGTTTTGGTCTTCTTTTTATTTTTTATTTCCAGAGATGAGAGGCACAGAAAATGAATATTTTGTTCACTGAAATATATTTTAATAAAGTTGCATAGAAATAAAACAGAAATTTAATAAAATTGGTATTTAAAATATCAGTTATTTAAATAACTGCAGAAATGACCATTTTACCTAAACTAATTTATATATTCAATGTCATCCCCACTAAATGACAAAAAAATTATTTTGCTCAATTAGAAAAAAAAATAACAAAATTCATCTGGAAGACCAAAAAGTCAAGAATATCAAAGGAACTAATGAAAAATATAAAGGAAGAGGTTTAGCTGTACTAGATTTTAAACTATATTATGGAGCAATTACTATCAAAACTATCTGGTACTGGCTAAGAAATAGAAAAGTAGATCAATGGAACAGATTAAACATACAAATTACAACAGCAAATAAATGTAACCATGCATTTGACAAGCATAAAGACTTAAGATTTGGGTATAAGAATTCATTATTTGGTTAAAAAATATATCATTGGGGAAACTTGAAAGCAGTATGGCAGAAACTGGGCACATACTACCTTATGCCATTTACCAAGACAAGGTCAAGATGAATATATGACCTAGAAATAAAAAGAGATATTACAAGAAAATTTGAAGAACATGAAACATATTACTTACCAGACTTATGGATAGGTAAACAATTTATGGCCAGGAGATAGACAGCAGGGTGAGGTGTAAAATGAATAATTTCAATTACTTCAACTAAAAAGATTTTGTAAAAATAAAACAAATGTTGCCAAGATCAGAAGGAAAGCATAAAATGGGGAGGGAAGGGGAATTTCTTATATAAAGTTCTTATATCTCAAATGTACAAAGAACTTTAAAATTTCTAAGAATATGAGTCATTCCCCAAATGATAAATGGTCAAAGGATAAGACCAGACAGTTTTTGGATAAAGAAATAAAAACAGGGGCAGCTAGGTGGCACAGTAAATAGAGCACCTGCCCTGGAGTCAGGAGGACCTGAGTTCAAATGCAGCCTCAGACACTTAACACAAAAAACCAGGCGTGTGACCTTAGGCAAGTCACTTATCCCAATTGCCCTGCCTTCCCCCTCAAAAAAATAAAAACAATTTTATAGTCACATGAAAAAAATGTCCTAAATCATTATTTTTTTTTAAAGCAATCAGGGTTAAGTAACTTGCTCAAGGTTACATGGCCAGTTATTATTTCTGGGTGTGGTGCTGAGTATCTGAGCCCAGATTTAATCCAGGTCATCCCAACACTGGAGCCAGTGCTCTTACTTGCTGAGACACCTGGCCGCCCCTAAGCAATTGGGGTTAAGTAACTTGCTCAAGGTTACATGGCCAGGTGTTTCTGGGTGGGTGCTAATAAGTGTCTGAGCCCGAGATTCGATCTCCAGGTCTTCTCAACACTGGAGCCGGTGGTCTTACTCGCTGAGCCACCTGGCCTCCCCTGTCCTAAATCATTATTGATTAGAGAAATGAAAATTAAAACAGTCTTAAGATATCATTTAACACCTACCAGATTGGCTAAAATGATTGAAGGGGAAAGCAAAAAAGGTTGGAGGGGGATGTGAAAAAACTGGGATACTAATTTGTTGTTGGTAGAACTGTGAACTGATCAAACCATTTGGAGAGCAATCTGGAATTATGCCCAAAGAATTATAAAACTGACCCTTTGAAACAGCAATAAAACTACTAGGTTAATTTCCAAAGATGCCTGGGAAAAAGAAAAAGAACCAACATGAACTGGAAATTACAGGGATGCCTGGCAACTGGGGAATTTCTGAACAAGCTGTGGTATATGACTGTGATGGAATACTACTCTGCTATCAGAAATGATGAACTTGATGATCTTAGAAAAACATGGAGAGAATTGCACAAAACAATGAAGAGTGAAATGAGCAGAACCAAGAGAACATTGAATACAGCAAAAACAATATTGTTTTAAAAACAACTTCAAGTGAATAAGGCATTTTGACTATTATAAATGCTCAAATTAACTACAAAGGACATATAAAGGAAGATGCTATCTGAATCCAGAGAAAGAATTGATAAATAGAAGTATGTATAGAATGATTGCACATTTGAGTCTACTTGTAGCCTTCTCTATGGAGAGGGGTTAGGAAGGGAAGGAAAAAAAAAAAGAAAAAAATTTACATGATAACTTTATTACCTATTTTAAAGGAATAGCAAATTATATATAATAGGTTTGCAGTTTCATGTACATTTTAAAATTATACTGTTATAAAAATGCTTGTTTTATTCTACAAATTATAAAGAAATCAATAAAAAGAAAAAACAATCAATTAACTGGATCATTCAAAGGATGGGAGAACACTAAAATAATTTGTTTTTCACTATCTTTACAATTTTGTGTCTGAAGAGCAGAGACAGAATGAGAAGTATTTCTAAAGAGATGCCATGGAAGGACAGAAATTATCTTGCCCTCTGTATATGCATTTGATAAACAGGTTTCTATTTGAAAGCCTCAGTGGACACTCAGGTGACAATCTTAGCCTTCAACACATGGTAACTTAGTGTGTGAATCAGAAAACCAGATCCATAAAATCCTCTTAATTCCTTTACAGATGTCATTTCATTGCTGTGGGTATGCCGTTCAACATAGATTACCACCCCTACAAGTCTTTATAGGAAGTCCTTGTGAGTTGAAAAAGGATAAGGACTGAACCTGTGTTTTCAGTAAGGAAACTTCTTTTATAACTTGTAGTTTCCTAGATCAATGAATGGTTTTGCCCAGGATCATATGGGCAACATATCAGAGGTGAAACTTGAACCCAGGGCTCCCTGGCTGTGAGGTCAGCTCTCTAGTCATTTGTGTAGCAATGCCTTTCTTTGATCTGCTGTAAATAAAAAATGAATTATCCCTGACACTAGATTAGGGGATGATAAGCCTCTCTGGATTTAGGGAGGTTAGTTCTATAACAACAGACATCCAACTCCCCTCTAGGCCTATATTTGAGGCCACTTCAGTTTGATGGGAATTGCCAGGGCCTGTACAGCTCTGGCACAATTGTTGAAATACAGGGTTACCTCTATATTACCAGGGGATAATATTTGTAAAAGATAATCATAATAGTATTTTCTAGTTCCACAGGTCCTTCATCTATAAGGCTGTTAAGAATTTTAGAGATAGGGGCGGCCAGGTAGCTCAGCGAGTAAGAGCACTGGCTCCAGTGTCAGGATTGACCTGGAGATCGAATCCTGGGCTCAGACACTTAGCACCCACCCAGAAACACCTGGCCGTGTAACCTTGAGCAAGTTACTTAACCCCAATTGCTTAGGGGCGGCCAGGTGGCTCATCGAGTAAGAGCACCGGCTCCAGTGTTGGGATGACCTGGAGATCGAATCCTGGGCTGAGACACTCAGCACCACACCCAGAAATAACTGGCCGTGTAACCTTGAGCAAGTTACTTAACCCCGATTGCTTAAAAAAAAAAAAAAAGAATTTTAGAGATAAATTAGCTATCTAATCAAGTCTAAAAACATACTGTGAGGAAAGGGATTGGGTTTTTTTTTGCTTTTTGGAGAGGGGAAGGTAGGGCAATTGGGGTTAAGTGACTTACTCAAGGTCACATGGCTAGTTTTGTGTTAAGTGTTTGAGGCCACATTTGAACTCAGGTCCTCCTGACTCCAAGGCCAGTGCTCTATTCACAGCACCACCTAGCTGCCCTGATGAAAGTTAACTCGTTTTTTTTTTTTTAATAGTGACAGGCAGAGGAGACTAGAGAAGATTCTGGGATACACTATTAAATACACACAAACAGTGGAAATATATTCTACTTTTGGCTATTCCTGATCACCCCATCATCTCTGAATTTCCTGAGTAGAACTCAGTCTAGTCAGTATCTTTATGTGTCTTTGTAAAGTAGTTGTAGGAGACAGCTGACTATACCATGTTCTCCCCTTTCACCCTCTTGGCTAGTCTACTTATCCTCTCTGAAAAAAAAAAGAATATGGAATGGAAATAGTAGATAAAATCTCCCTTACCATACTGGAAAACACAAATTTCTTGATACGGTACAAAGTTTAGGTAAGATACAATTATTACCTGCAAAAGCTTAGGTCTAATAAAATCAGAAACAGAGATAATTCGTAAAGATTAGTTCCCAACCTATCTCAATCTATGCTGAACAACCAGGACTATAAAACAAACCAGGGCTCTAAAACACCCACAGACTAATAAAAGTATTTTCCTATTGCCTTCCTTTCCTCTTAATTTCATTGTCAAAAGAAAGAAATAGTGCATGAACACCCATGAAAATTTCACCTACTGTCCTGGTGTCATCATAATCTACTTTGTGGATATTGTCCATACAAACACAGTGGGAGAGAACTACTGAATCTTGTCGCACTGTGCAAAGCCACAATGACTCTGAACTTTTGTATCTCCCTGGATCTTAGTGTACTCTAAAGTGTAGTCTAGAAATGTGCTTTGGTGCAGCTGGGGGAAGCAGTGGATAGAATGATGGACCTAAACTCAGGAAGGTCTAAGTTCAAATCCAGCCTAAGTGTACTAGCTACTACATACATATTAGCTGTGTGACCCTGGACAAGTAACTTTTTCCTGATTGCCTCAGTTTCTCATCTGTAAAATGAGCTGGAGAAGGAAATAGTAAACTACTCCAGCATCTTTGCAAAGAAAATCCCAAATGGGGTCACAAAGAGTTGGACATGCCTGAAACAACAGAACAGCAATGAAAAAGGTGTATTCTAAGGCAAGGAGGGCAAAAGAGAGTCCCTGATATATGTAAGTAAGGCTTCTCCTGATTGCTGTCCTCCTTTCCCACTTTCACTCCTTATTAAACAAGAGTTTCCATATGCTGCTAGTTAATTATATTTCTAATTTTTCTTAGCTCAGGGCTGGAAGAGCACATTAGGACAAAAAGGTGTTTCTTTTTTCTTTTCTATGATCATCAGGACTAGCTTATACCTTAAGATAAATAAACTAAATTTATGTGCTTTCAAGAATAGCTCTCTGGTTGATATTTTTTCTTGAAAAGCTCTTGCTATTGGTTTGTAAGTATATATTGATATTTGAGTAAAGGATTACTTACAGAAACAGATGAAGAGAAAATTGAACAATGACATCAAAAACAGAGGGAAGCTAAGACAGAAAGTACAAACCTAATAAATAATGATAGTAATAATAATAGCATTTATATAGTACTTTATGAATTGAAAAGTGCTTTAAAAATATTATGATTTTATACCCTGGGAAGTGCTATTATCTCCATTTTAAAGATGAGGAAAATTAGGGAGATAGAGGTTAAGTGACTTGTGTAGCATCACACAGCTAATGTTGGAGGCAGAATCTGAACTCTGGTCTTCCTGACTTAGGTCCAGTTTTCTGTCCATTGAGTGGGGATTAAGAAAAAGCTTGAGAAGAGGGAGAGATTGGCTTTAAGCAAATGGCTGGGTAAGTGGGCCTGTCTAAATCCACCTCTTCACCACCTCAAACAGCAAAAAGTACATGAAGTAGGCAAAAATAACAATAATAATAAATATAAATAAGGAAATTTGAAATTTTGAGTTTCAAATTTTCTCCCCCCCACACTCTCCTCCCCCCCCCGGACTCCCCACCATTGGGGCATGCAATCAAGTACAGGATCTGCAAATACTTTCACATTAGACATTAGTCAGGTTATAAAGAAGGATTGTAATGGATGAAATGAACAATGGGAAAGAGGAAACAAAACCAAACAAGAAAAAGAAATAGAGCAGGTAGTTTGCTTCAATCTGCATTCAAACTCTGTTCTTTCTAGTTCTTTCTCTGAATGTAGACATCTCTCTCCATCATGAGTCTTTCGGGGTTGACTTATAACCCTGCATTGCTGAGAAGAGTCCAGTCTATCAAAGTTTGTCATCACACATACATTGCATCTGTAATTGTGTACAGATTGAGGAAACTAATTCTTAATACAATAATTAAGTACAGTAAATAAGCTAAATACAAAAAAATGAATAAGAAATTAACACTATTTTGTTGTATATTTGAAAGGAATATGAAGTTGTATATAGTAGATCTGCAGTTCCATGTATAATCATCTTTCAACAAGAAATGCTTGTTTTATTCCATAAATTAAAAAAAAAAAACTAAATCCAACAAGATTAAAGTGAGAAGAAATTTCTAGATGAACAGAATACTTCAACACTTCAATAACAACTAGCCACTCCACCCCCCTCAAAAAAAGAAAGGTGCTATCACAGGAACTCCCAGAGTGGTTAACATAATTTGTATTTATTTACCTATATACATGCTTCAACTCCACTAGAGTAGAAAACAAGTCCCTTGAAGGCAGGAGCTATTTCATTTTGCTTTAGTATCCCCAGTGCCCAGAATAGTTTCTTACACATTGTGTACACTTAATAAGGTTTGTTATGTCAAATAATCATTGAACGAATTGAGAAACATTAAAATAATTAAAATATTATATAAGAAGGAAAGGAATTTTTCAATAAAAATATTTTGAAAATATATTCAAGAGGATTAATGATTTATAATAGAAAGTAAAAATACTATTAAAATACTGGTCACTGAAAGAAAACAGTAAATAGAGAAAATAAAAATACAGAGTCACAACAAGAAATATTAGAGCAAAATTAAAGACAAACATTAAAAGGGCAATTAAGGCTTCTATAACTTAAAGGATATGATCTTTAAGATTGAAGGTGAAAGTTGACAAAAAAAAAAGAAAATGACAAATGTTGAAGGACAAGCAGATTAATGCACATTTAATGGAGCTGTGAATTGGTCTAGTCATTCTGGGAAGCAGTTTGGAATTATGCTTGAAAAGTTACTTAATTGTGCATAACTTTTGACTTAGTAATTCCACTACTGTGCCTATGTCACAAAGAGAACAAAGAAAGAAGAGAAGTACCCATATGTTCAAAAATATTTACATTAGCTTTTTTTGTGGTGACAAATAATTAGAAATTAAAGGGTACCCATCAAAGGGGTAATCAATGAACAGATTATGTTGTATAAATGTAATAGAAAATTACTGCAATGTAAGAAATGACAAAAGGGATGATTTCAGATAAACCTGGGAAGATTTATATGAACTGATGCAGAGTGAAGTGAGCAGAACCAGGGAAACAACTTATATAATAATTATAAATTTGAAAGACATAAAAAATCAGATCAATGCAATGATAAATTACAATTTCAGAAGACCAGGGATTAAAAAAAATTACTGTCTACCTCATGACCCTCAAAATGGGACACATTTTTACAGGCCAATATGTGGGAATTTGTTTTGCTTGACTATAGATATTTTTTACAAGGATTAGGGGTGGGCAGCATTTCCAATCAGTGAGTGGGGGAAATAGGTAGCAACAGAAAATAAAGGCTTGTTAATTAAAATATAAAAGAAAAAAAAAGAAAAGAATGAGCTATGTGAAGCAATCTGAGAGTGTCTTCCAAAATACTATGATGAAGCAAAGAGTATAAATATATTTCAGGAAATTTTTCAATAAAATTTCTTTGAAATTATTGGCATTAGAGGTAAAAATCTAACTTGACATAATCACAGTCATAGAGGAACTCTAAATTTAACTCATGTATAAATGTAGTCACCAATCTCCAGAGTTTGAAGCTTAAAACTTCCTATAATTAGATCTACCCAAAACTGGAGTAAAATGCCTTGGGATTCAGTGGGTTCCCCATTATTGAAGAATTCAAGCAGTATGGTGTAGAAAGAATTCTTATTCACATATATGTTGGACTAGATGGCTTTTTAAGTCATAGATTCTATATTCTGTGTGATTTTGGGAAAGTGCATTAAGGAAAGATAGAACCTTTTAAAATAGCATAACACTCAGAATTAATTTTAGTAAAAAATAACATTTTCATATAATACTTTTAATTTTGCAAAACTTGATTTGGTTAGTAAAGGAATTGTTTTTATTGCTATTAACATTCTATCAAATAAAAAGTTTTAATAATTGCCAGGAAGAAACCACTCACTTAAAAAGGAATTCCAATTTGAATAGCAAAGGACTACTCATCAAGAATTATAAAAAAAAAGAAAATGTTGGAATATGATATATCAAAGGGAAAAAGGTTTGAACCCATTGATAGCTTATCTAAATCTGAGAATATTCCTACATGGAAAATATGAACTTTAATAGAATCAGTGACTTCCAAACATTCCTCTTGAGAAAAACAGTGATGAGCCAGCTGCCAATCTGTCAATCTGGGAGAGTGAGTATCCTTAAAGGAACTTACACACACACACACACACACACACACACACACACACACACACACGGAATAAACTGGAAGTGTCATCTTCATTTTGCTGATGAAATAGCCAAGGCAGAAATCAATTCATCTCATGGATATATCACTGGATATATACTCTAAAACACACAGTTCTACTTTTACAATATCATAAGTCATTTGGATTCCTTAAATCAGGAGCCCTTGCCCTTTTAATGGGGTGATCTACTTTTCATTTTTTCCAAGCCTTGAAATGGAGGTGTGGAAGAAGAGGCAGCAGAATAAAGAAGGCATTAACAGTAAAGTTCCAAGAAAAACAAGTTGAAGATGATTGTCAATAATACGGCTCTCCACAACTGGAATATTAGCAAACCTCACAGAAAGGGACATGATGGCAGAAGAGTATGGCAGAGCATGGGGGTGCAGCAGAGAAGATACCTACCAGATTAAGTATGTTATTACTTTTAAGGGAAATCTAAATCACTATCAAAATTCTAGGAGTTGAAGTTTTTCCCTTACTTTACACGGAATGTGCACCTCTCATCTTCAGGATCCTTCCTGAAGCTTGGGAAAGTTTAATCTGTTTCCAAAATTCGTGATGTATTGCCAAAATTCTCAAACATGAAAACAAATTTGTCCTAGAGAATTTCATTTTGGCTTTCATATTGGTTTTCCTCCTGCACCAAATTCATAGGACTTTGAAAACCTGGCCCGGTTCCCCATTATTCTTATAAATTTCTGTCATTGGCATATGATTACCTAAATATAGAAATTCGTGGGCATACCTCAGCATTTTCACCTCTAGTGCTGTCACTAGGCAAATGTCTTCCATTGCACCAGCTGACATAAAATATATTTTCATTGAATCATTCTGAAGTCCAGCATGCAAAGTAGTTCTCTTAACATTTAACTAAATAAAACCCAAAATAAGCCAAATTTATCCTATTAGACAAAAAAAAATAGGTAGTAAACTACAAAAAATGCTTTCAAGAAGATCTAATTAAATAGGGTTGGGGTCTTGGTATCAGATTCTTCAGAATTTTTTTTCCATTATAATAAATTTTAGCAATTATCAAAAAGTTTAGAAATGAATTTTTAAAATCCTTTAAAGCCTTTAGGAAATAATCTAAAGATTAAAGGAGCATATTCAATATAAAATAAGGAAACAAATGCAAATGTTTAAATAGAAGTAGGGTGATAGTATAAGGTGTGAGAGTCAGTGAATCCAGATCCTAATTCTGTCACTACTTGAGCAACCTTGTCCATGTCAGCTCACCTCTAAACCTTAGCTCCCCCTCTCTATTAAGATGGAGAATAAACCACTAGATGACCTCTAAGGTCCCTCCCAACTCTAAACCTATGGTCTAATGAAGTGAATCCTTGAAAATAATAACAGCAATTACAATATATACTAAGCAATTGTTCATTCTTCTTCATGAAAATAGAATGGGGGACACTGGTAGAAGCCAAAATCAATGGCTATACAGATCCATAGGTGATAAGGGTGGAGGTGAAAAGAGCACGCTAAGATCTAAATGAACTAAATTTTCGGACATAGAACATCAAGAGGTGATGGTCCTGTTGTATTCTGCCCTGCTCTGTACTAGTATTATACTCCTTATTTCTAGGGACCACATTTTACTAATGACATTGATAAAATGGAGTGGATACACACACATACACACACACACACACGTGCACACCATTCCATATGAAGATTAGCTAAGATAATTTAGAATGTTTAGTCCAGAGAAGAAACCATTTGGGCATAGAGGGAAAAGGGGGAGAATATTATAAAGCTATGGTGCCGAAACAAAATTATTAAATATAATGCATTTCTATCAGTGACTTAATGTGAATGGGACATGATAACAGGGTCCCCTAGTCCCATCCCCATGTCCAAAACTAACTACTTCTGTTTTGATATCCAGGATATTCAAAGCCTAAATTAACATATAATGTCAAACTTGTGGAACCAAGGATGTTTCTTGAGTCACATGAAGAGACAGGACATTTTGATGATATATAGATACTGCATATGATTCAGCTGTCCTATCTAAGGATCATATGAGTGATACTAACAAGAGTAATGACTGCTTCCAACTTCACAAAGATGTTTTGGAGATTAAATAATTAATGATTATAAAGTGCTATATGTCATTAAGATTATTATAATCATT